>NC_141992.1:19546571-19718571 GCF_049901715.1 Pseudonaja textilis | reverse complement strand
CTTCCTGTAGTATTTTGGTCTAGAGCAGTGGTGGCAAACCTTTTTTGGCTTCTGTGCCAATAATTACACATGCGCTCGTGCTCACGTGCTAGCACCCAAAATGCAATGCGTGCTGCCACCCCACACCCCCTGCACTTGCACACATGATCCCCCCACAGTGTGCTGTGCATCTGTGCATGCGCACGCGATCCCTCCACTGCATACCACACACCTGCGCCTGAGTGTGCAATTCCCCCACCGCACACCATGTGCTTCTGCACATGTGCATGCGATCACACCCCCATGCACTGTGTGTCTGTGCATGCACGCGCAATGACCCCCACGTGCCATCCACCTGTGCATACACGTGTGACCCCTCCGTGTGCCGCACGCCTCTGCACATGCGCATGCGACCCCCCGTGGAGATCACACATTTCTGCGCATGCGTGCTTGTCTCCCACGGCCCCAATGCATGTGCGCCAGATATCCGACAATTAGCTGTTGGGCAGTGGCAGCATGCGCGCTTGCGCAGTAAGGCTCTTCCGGGCGAGCTCTCACGTGCCGGCAGAAGTAGCTCAGCGTGACACTTCTGTGACAAGTGCCAGAGGTTCGCCAGCACGGGTCTAGAGTGTGGTTATTCAGTCGTCCGTTCTTCCAGTCTTCAGATATAGAGCCCCAGGGGGGAAAATGGCCACGTTTTCTACCTTAAGTCCTGATGGCTTCATAAACACATTCATACCATTATTTCAGCAGCAATACAAAAGTGGTTTTCTAGGGATGTGTCTTCAAGCTTCCAAGTTTAACCTGCAGCCCTGCAATTCCACGGAGGGAATTCAAAGTTACAACAGCACTGAAGAAGTCACTTACGACTGTTTTTCCACACTCCCAACCATTGCAGAATCACCACAGGCACGTGATCAAAATTCAGCCGCTTGGCAATTGGCATGTACATATGACCCTTGTGGTGTCCCGAGGGTCATGTGATCCCCTTTTGCGACCTGACAAGCAGAGTCAATGGGGAAGCCAGATTCATTTAACAACCGTGTTACCAATTTAACAACTTCAGTGATTTGCTTAACAATTGTGATCAGAAAGGTTGTAAAATGGGTGGGAAAACTCATTTAATAGTTGTCTTGCTTAGCAACAGAAATTTTGGGCCCCAGTTGTGTTTGTAAGTTGAGGACTGCCTGTGTATTATTTACAAAGTCTGGATTCTAAACTTTTAAGATAGTTTTTGTTTACTTGTGATTTAGCATGTTGTATGAACTCAACAACTGTGGTCATGACTAGTGTTTTAATATGATGGCTAAACTAAAATGTAGTTGATTAAAGGATGGTTAAGCAGGCTTTGGCTTAGTGCAAAATATGAACTGGGAGAGAAAGAGCATGACTATCCAGTTAGGTTCATGAGATTTGATTCACAAAAATGCACAATATGGAAGAGCACCTTTGTGAGGAGAAAAATTGGAGGGAGGGGGGCACAGGAAATTCCCATTTGTGTTTGTTTGCTTTCCTTGTTTTCACTACCATAATTTCTGCTAACAAGACTCCAATGACTATTTCTCTGTATTTTGGAATGCACGTCGCTCAACTTATGATACAATACAATAATCAGTTTATAACAGTTATAGACCAGAGACCAGAACAAATAAAAACACTCAGTAAATATGTAATTAAAAATTCTAGTATAAAATAATAAATAACAACTAAAATCTATGATAAAATCCAGTCTCTCGATTATATGTGATCTAAGTATACTAAAATTACAATTATGCTCAACTTATGGAAGGAGGAATCGGCACAGTCCTAAGAAGAAAGGAACGGATATCTGGAACAGGCAGCTTTGAGCAAAACTTCTGTCAGTATAAAAGAAAGCTGAAAAAGGTTTATAGGAACTGTAATATTTTGAAAGAGACATGAACTGGCTCCACTGCCTGGAAGAATGACAAGTATGTGGGCTAGGCAGAGAAACAAACAAATGCCGGGATGTTTGTTAAAACGCCTAAGCTTTTCATCTCATCCAAGGTAAACAGCATCAGATGTATTTTTTCACAGTATGAAACAACAGCTCCTGCTCTAGGGGGAAGGAGGGATTGGGGGAAAGCAGGGATTAATTTCATCCACCATTAAGGTTTAGACTGTGATGAATCCAGGCATGGATCGTCCAACCAGACCGATTTGCAAATTTCTGCTATGTAAAACTCACGTATACATAAGGCTTGAATTGGATGATTCACGGGGTGAAAAGAGTGGCATTTTAGTTCATACTTCTCATTCAGGCCACATAGAACTGGACTGGGAAATTGGCCCATTCTTCCTAGTTTCAAAATCCCAAAGATTATCAGCAATTTATTATTTTGGAGTAGCCTTTTAGCCTCTCCCCTTATTTTTTTTAAATAGAGGCAGTCATCGATTTGAGAAAATTGACTCCAGAATGTTTGTTGCTAAGTGAGACATTTGACAAGTGAATTTCCCCTCGTTCTACAACCTTTCTTGCCACAGTTGTTAAGTGAATCACTGCAGTCATTAAGTTAGCAGTCATTAAGTTAGTAACAGTAACTGCAGTCGTTAAGTTAGAATCACTGCAGTCCAGGGATGGGATTCAACCAGCGTTACTACTACTTTCCCCATTGATTTTGTTTGTCAAGAAGTTTGCAAAAGAGGACTGCATGATCCTGGGACACTGCAACCGTCATAAATATGAATCAGTTGCCAAGCATCCAAATTTTGATCACATGACCCTGGGGATTGGTGCCATGGTCATAAGTGTGAAAAACAGTTATAAGTCACTTTTTTCAGTGCTGTTGTAACTTCAAACATTTGCGGAATGAACTGCAGTAAGTTGAGGACTAGTAAATAACTCTGAAAATAGATACATGAAGACTTCGGTAAATTTAATACCTATTTTGAGTGGAATCCCTCCCCGTTCCCCAAACAAAAAAGAGCTGAACATGTTAATCAGTGTTGGGATTCCAAATCTTTTCCTACTGGTTATATGAGAGCGTGCTTTGTGCGTGCACTTGCACTTTGTGTACACGTAGCACTCAAAGACCGCCTCAAAGACTACTTAAAAACTCAGCTGGTGAGCGGAGTGTTTTTTAGCTCAGCTGAGGTAAAAAAACAAGGGAATATAGGACAGGGAACAGTGGGGGTGAGTGGGCGGAGCCAGCCAGAGGTGATATTTGCCGGTTCTCCGAACTACTCAAAATTTCCACTACTGGTACGCCAGAACCAGTCCGAACCGGCTGAACACCACCTCTGATGTTACTTTCCCTGCTCTAGTAACATATTTGAGTCAGGACTGTGTTTCCTCTGACCCTCAAAGGCTGGAAGATAATGTAGAGTGAATTGTCCTTTAAATGTGGATGAGGGGAAAGGGCCACTTCTGGTCTGAAATCTGATACATAGAAGCATAGGAATAGAGTGAACCGTGGCATAATTGCACGGAATTACAGGTAGTTCTTGACTTACAACCACAACTGACCACAACATTTGTACTACAGTATAACTGACCCCAAAATTTCTGTTGTTAAGTAAGGTTAAGTTCATGCCCCCATCCATTTTAAAAAATTTTCTTGCCACAGTTACTAAGTGAATCACTGCAGTTGATAAATGAGTAACCTGGTTGTTAAATGAATCTGGCTTCCCCATTGGCTTTGCTTGTCAGAAGGTTGCCAATGATGAATACATGATCTTGGGACACAGCAACTGTCGTAAGTATGAACCAGTTGCCAAGCGTCTGAATTTTGATCACGTGACATGGTTCATGTTGCAACAGTTGTAAGTGTGAAAAACAGTCGTAAGTCCCTTTTGTATCTTTGAATGGTCACTAAAGGAACTGTTGTAAGCCAAGGACTACTTGTGGTTCAATTTTTTTTAGAAAGGCATTTCAGGAAGGCAGGTGATTATCAGTGTGGCATATTGGTAGACAAGTTCTGAGCAAACAGACCCACATTTTCAAGAGACACCAACTTAGATTTGCACCAAAGCCTATGATCAAATAGTTACTCAGCTACTATGGAGTTCTTTTGATAAACGTAGCTCGCTTGTGTCATAGGACAGCAGGCCAAATGCATGTGCCTCCAGAGAGTGTTATACTGCAAGTCCCATAATCTCTTGCCTTTAGCGATAGCAATAGCACTTAAGCTTATATACTGCCTGACAGTGCTATACAGTACCCTCTGAGTGTTTTGCAATGTCAGCATATTGCCCCCAACAATCTTCAGTCCTCATTTTACACACATTGGAAGAATGGAAGGCTGAGTCAACCTTGAGCCCCGTCAGGTTTGAACTCCAGGCTGTGAGCAGAGTTTGCCTGCAATTGCGATTGCAATAGCACTTAGACTTATATACCACTTCACAGTGCTTTACAGAACTCTCTGAGTGGTTTACAGAATCAGCGTATTGTCCTCAATAATCTGGGGCCACATTTTACGGACCGCGGAAGGATGGAAAGCTGAGTCAGTCTTGAGCCAATGATTCTTGAGAATCGAACTGCTGAACTGATGGCAATCGGCAGACAGCAGAAATTAGCCTGCAATGCTGCATTCTAACCACTGCACTACCAGGGCTCCTATCTAGAGCTAATGAAGTGGAAAATATAATCATAGAATAACAGAATTGGAAGGTATCTTGGAGGTCATCTAGTCCAACTCCCTGCTTGAACATGAGAATCTATTCCAAATAATAGCCTCTACCAGGATCCAGTGGTAGGATTCATTATTTTAAAATACCAGTTCTGTGGGTGTGGCTTGGTGGATGTGGCAGGGGAAGGATACTGTAAAATCTCCAGTCAGAAGTGGTATTTGCCAGTTCTCCGAACTACTCAAAATTTCCACTACCAGTTCTCCAGAACTGGGCAGAACCTGCTGAATACCAACTCTGCTAGGATCGAACTCACAGCTTCCTGATTGTGAGGCAAGACTTCCACCTCTAGGGATATCTGGAATTGATATCTGGAAGATGTCAATTGGTATATCCTTCCCATGAGGCTATGTTCTGGATTGCACTTTGTCAAATTATCACAGGGTATGGGAATTAAGAGTCCAAACAACTGGAAAGCACTAACTTGTCTATTCCAGTTCTGAATAGGCATGAACAGGTTCGAATCCCTATAGAACAGTGAAGTTTGTTGAGTGCCCTTAGGCTGTTTCCACTGCCCAAGTTAGCATATCATTAAATGTATTTTTATTAAATCATGGTTTATAGAATAAATCATAATTGGCTACATTCTCACAATATACTGTAAGAGAACATTAAGCAAAAGCAGAAAAAAAACTAACCTGATAGCTTAGTGTATCAGTAGATAAAGAGTTAAAGGAATGTCTCAGTTAAAGAGGCTAGTTTGTCAGCTGAAGCTGACAGCCTGGATTCAAGCTTCTAGCACTTTGCAACGGAGTGAGCTCCTGCTACTAGGCCCCCTCCTACCCTCTGAGAAGTTCAAAAGCATATAAATGCAAGTAGATAAATATGTACCACTTTGGTGGGAAGGTAACAGCATTCCATGCACTTCGGTGTATAGTCATGCTGGTCACATGACCACAGAAATGTCTTCAGACAATGTTGGCTCCCTTGGCTAAGAAATGGAGATCAGCACTGCCTCCTACAGTCAGAAATAACTGGATAAGGGAAACCTTTACCCTTGATAAAAGGGTAGATAAAATAGAGTAGAGGGACACTCATATCCATTGCTTTTAGCTCCCTGGAGAAAAGCTTATTTTTATTGTATTGGAACAATCCTAGGCAAAGAAAGAAACACTTCTGAGTCAGATATATTTCAAAGATTTCTTCCAAGATGCTTGTAGCATGCCTTAAGAAATAATGTGTAGCCTTTCCCAAATGAAGACTGATGTACATACAGGCTTCAATGAAACAATTGATTATAACCTTTAAAACACACACACACACACACACACACACACACACACACACATATTACAATATTATATAATTTTATATATATTGTAGATTAGTACATCTAGGAATGGTACAAAAATTCAGATGGCACACTAGGACACACCATATACCAGAAGAAAACACACACCAACCTCTACCTCAATGCCCAATCCCACCATCACCCAGCACAGATAAACTCCGTGGCCAAAGCACTAATTGCCAGAACCAAATACCTGGCAGACAAGACACACATAAAGACTGAACTATGCACCCTGACCAAAGTACTGACAGCCAACGGCTTCCACAAAAGCAAAATCACAGGCCTGATCCACAAAAACGCACTAGACATAATAGAGACCTAGAAGATGAACATGCTATGGAACAGCTGTCCTGCCCTACATAAGAGGTACAACAGACAAAATCAGTAAGATACTACACAGGCATCACATCAAGACTGCCTTCAAAACAGACAGAAAAATAGCAGCCATCCTAAGAAACCCCAAAGATAAAATTGTCCTGGAAAACCAAGGTATGTATGAAGTCCCCTGCGCATCATGCCCTGCCACATACACCAGGCAGACCAATAGAAGAATAAGTACCCGCCTTGATGAACACAAAAATGCAGTAAAAAACCTGGAACACATTTCCTCACTAGTCCAATACATGAAAGCCACAGGTCATAACATCAACTTCAAGGCACCAAAACCCTAGCCACTATAGAAAACCGCAGCTACAGAATTATCAGAGAAGCCATAGAGATTGAAAAACGACCTGAAAGCATGAATAGAAGAGATGACTCCACCAGACTGTCTGGAAGCCTGCACTCACAAGCAAAAAAAATCTCCACACCACAAGCCAAGCAAACGCCTGGGCACAAACAGACCCCCACTGATACCTCCAGCCCAAACACACCCCAGCCACCCACCCACCCTGATGAAACCTAGCTTCCTAATAAATGATAGCCAGCCATTCACCTGAAGCCAAGCCATGCTGAAAGCCTCCAATACACAAAACACAATGTTGTCAGCTAATCAAGACAAAAAAACACTACAAAACAGACAGAAGATATTAGAAACACCAATCAAGCAGAACACAGCAAACTCCAAGACCAATAAACACAGACCAAGACTCCCAACCAATCAGGATGAAGAAAGAACCATTCTAACAAAGCATAAGGCTAGCACCAAATTTAAAACAGAAACGGCTGCGAAAGCCTGACACACACGACGAAGATGAACCCAATACACGAGCCTGATGATGGCAGATGAGATTCTGCCGAAACGTCGCTACAACTTTAAAAGCACAACTATAAAGACGTGGAAAATACCTGAACAAAGCCATACATACATACATACATACATACATACATACATACATACATACATACATACATACATATAATGCTAAGCTTACAATTGGTTGCTAGCAACTGTTCAAAGTTATAATGGATCCCCAAAAGATATGACCAGATTTTGAAGTTCCAACAGACCCACAGACCCTCCGCAGACACATTATTACATTTTGGGTACTTGGTAACCAGCAAAACTTTATGGCTGTTTGCAGTGTCCCACAGTCACATAACTGCAATTTTTGTCACTTTTTGCCAGTTTGCAGTATATATTTCCAGTTTGTATCAAAACTGACACATTAGAAAAAAAGAGATTCATTAACAATCACTGCAAAAAAAAATGTTGTAAAATCAGGCATGTGGGACCCATTTAATAATTTAAAAAATATTAAGGACTACCTGTATCTATGATGCATTTGTAATAAATATAAAATAATGCAAAAACATGAGCAATTCCTCAGATGCAAATGTCCAATTTAGTAAAATACTCCCACTCCCATTTCTTGGTTGTTCTGTTGTATGCTTGATCTCCAATTTTCATTTTATATTTTGGATTTATATATTGTTGCTGGTTGTTAGATTATTTTCTTTGTTTTTACTTCTGTTTGATTTATTGTTGTTTACCTTATATGACACCCAGAGTCTTACTGTCTCAGTTGAGTGGCCTTATAAATCTTGAAAATAAATACTTGAATAACTAAAAAAGAATGAGCCCATCTCTATAGGAAAGACTTAGCACTAAAGGCAGGTCAAATTATTTTAGCACTGAAGGTACAACAGCTCATAAGATTTCACTCCTGGCTACAAAAATACAATATTTATAATCTATAATTACTTAATGTGATTATTTAAATCAATAATTAACTAATTGTTAGTCTGGAAAGAGTGAACAAAAGAGCAACAAAGATCATTAGAGGGCTGGAGTCTAAAACGTATAATGAATGGTTGCAGGAACTGGCTATGTCTAGTCTACCGAAGAGAAGGACTAAGGGTGACATGAGATCAATCTTCCAATATTTGAGGGACTGTCACAAAGAAGAGTAGGACAACCTAATTCTTCAAAGCATCTGAAGGCAGGACAAGAAGTTATGGATGAAAGCTTATCAAAGAGAGATCCAATCTAGAATTAAGGATAAATTGCCAGACAGTGAGAACAATCAATTAGTGGAATGGCTTGCCTTCAGAAGATGTGGGTGCTCCATCACTGGAGATTTGACTGGAATGGTGTAGGGTCTCCTACTTGGACAGGAAATTGGACTAGAAGATCTCCAATGTCCCTTCCAAATCTGTGAGGTGGGCTGGGCTGAGAAAGAGTGACTTTCCCAAGGTCATCCAGCTGGCTTTCACTCTTAATATGAATAAACCAGCCTATAATTTCTTACCATTCAAAATCTCTTAATTATACCTTTGAGATCATTGGGAATTAAGTGTTCAAGTTATGAAATATTACTCATGCAATCAAATATTCATCATGAGTGAATAGGATATTCTAAAGTAACATCTAGATGGATGGTAACATGTCAACTCAGAACCATGTAAAACTAGCTATGTCATATAAGACTTAAAGTCTGGTTTTGAATTATCCCATTTTTGGGATATACAGAGTATATTTAACCAGGGGTGGGATACAATTTTTTTTAACAACCAGTTCTGTGGGTGTGGCTTAGTTGGTGGGCATGGCTTGGTGATAATGTGACTGGCTGGGCATGGCCAATTCAACATCATTCACATCGAGGCATACATCTCCTCGCCTGGCCTCTCGTGACTGTGGGGATGCTGCAATAGTTGTAAGTGTGAAAAATGGTCATAAGTCACTTTTTTCAATGCCATTGTAACATTGAATGGTCACTCCACACAAGCAAAGTACCAGCAAAGGAGAGAAAAAAAAACTCCAGAGAAGTTCCTGAGACAGGAAGTCTAGTCCTGCCAAGACTGTAATAAGGGTTACAGAGAGGCAGTTTCTGTAAGCAACACCAGAATGTTTTCTTCCTGCTTTCCTTGCAGGATTAGGCCAGTAATTTCTTCTAACAACTGGTTCTCCAAACTGCTTAGAATGTTAACAACTGGTTCTAGCGAAGAGGTGCAAACTGGTAGAATCTCACCCCTGTAAAATAAACTAACAAAAAAGAATGAACTTGCATGCTAAACCACCAGAATACAAACGATGGTTCGGCTAACCAAGCTAAGCCTTTGCTAGATCTTCACAGCAAATGATTAAATGTGTTTTAGAGTTTTTAAGACCTAGCTTTGCTCCTACATAAATGTATTTAATTACAGCTACCAAAGCATCTTTTGGAGACTTGTTCAGAGATTTTTTAAAACTGAGTCAAAAGTGATGCACAGAATAAGAAATAAATTTTGTATACTTTTCATCAACAAGCTAGCAATTATTTTGTGAGTCATCATCTTTGATGTTTTGTTTTATGGCTTATTCCATAAGGGGTTTAATTAAGCAACTATTTTTAGTCAGAATAATTTTAATTAAAATAAAACATAATGCTTTGGGGAGGAGGAAAGAGAGATTTTCATGGAAACTTTCCCAAGTTGCAAAATTTTTTATATTATATTCTTTTATGTTGTAGATGGACAAAAAGATTGAGGAAATATTATATGCAATTAAGATATGTATAGCTATGTTTTTCTTTAAAATTACAATTGCATACAGTATGTTTTGATAAGTGAATTTATTCAGGTGATGTTGAAAGACAAATATCTTTTTCACTTCATTCATCAATGACAGGAAGTTATAACCCTTGTTGCTGAAGCCTGTGAATGGCTAACCAGAAATAAACAGGTGGAATTCTACCGGTTTGGCCAAACCAGGCCAAAGATCATCTGGAAGAGAACCAGTTTGCTCTGATGATCAGCTGCTGGGCCCACCTGCTCACCCCAGCCCCATAATGACCTTTATTTCCTGCTTTTGATGCTCAGCTGCATCGAGCAGCACCGTAGATTGCCATCATCAGCTGTTGAAGAGACAGGGAGAGTGCGCAGGAGAAGGTCAATAGGAACATCTCTGCATGCGTGTAAACTGTGTGTTTGCTACGCATGTGTGTAAAGCACATGTGCATGCGCAAATCAAGCCCACCAAACCATGCCCACTGAACTGGTGATAAACCAATTTGGATCCCACCCCTGGAAATAAATCATATATAGACAATAGGCTTAATAGAGGAAAACATATTGTACCAATAGAAAATAATATTTGTAGATCAGTGTTGAATTGTGGGGTCCTTCGTGCTTTCTGAACTTGGTTATTTCCTTGCAGATGTTTCATTGCCAATCTAGATAACATCATCACTCCATTGATGATGTTATTCAGCTTGGTAATGAAACGTCTATAAGCAAATAACCAAGCTCTGAGAACATTTAAGAATTCCATAGAAAAAATAATAAGGAAATGCAACTTGAAGACCCTCATTATTAGGGATGTAGTTTTTGTAATTAACCACATTTTATATCCAAATTAACCAATGTTTTGGAGTCTGTCCATTGAAAAAGCAAAGTTGAAAAAACAAAGCACCACTAGCGATCTTGGTGCAGAAAATAGGATGGTATATGTGTGTGATACAACAGTGCAATATTCAGGATAATGAAAAAGTAATATTGTATTCTTGCCCCCATTCTCCCCTCCCATATTCCAAGGTGCTTTATCAAAGATAAGAAAAGAGAGCAGTGGACAGATTTCCCTAACATTCTCCTTTTTCAGTGAGAATTTTATCCAGTATTAAGGCAAGTATTTGAAGTGCATTGATCATTGGTTCTAGGGTTTGATGACATATCCCCTTCTACAGCATATCTTTTCACCAATGCACAGAATGTAGCTCTTGTTGGACTTGTAGATGAGCAGGGAAACTGCATGTCTTTAACCCCTCACCCTCATCCCTTTGTTTATCATTTGGAGCTTAATGTTACCTGCATCTAAAGGTAACTTGAGCTCTCAAAACTTGGACCGACTTCCTGATTTATTTATTTGTGCTAAATCTCTCTGTCCAGGGATGACAGTAGAGAAAAATCAAAGAATGCTTTTCCCCCGACTCTTGTGTCACAGGAATAAGCAGAGGGGAAAAGAAAACAATTTCCACTTTAGATGCCCCTTTTAAAATATTGCTGCTTGAAAAGGCTGAATTGAAAAGTTAAAAAAACAACTTCCTAGAAGATAATAGAGCAAAACAAGCTGACCTGAAGGAAATCTTACTTTAAAAGAGCTTCATTTATCATCCTCTTCCCATCACGGGTATATGCATATCAACATCCTGGATGGGATTGATGAGACATATAATCTAATTCATCAATAGTGTTGGGAAACACTGTGACATTATTTTAGCACGTCTTTTCTATACCTTGGAAAGCTTGAGACTAAAAATATTTATAAAAAATGATCATGGCTCTTCTTTCGACCCAAAGGAAATACATTTTATAAAAGGGTTTGGTTTGAAGAATTACTTCACAAAACCAGAAATGAGTTTGGTGTAAGGAGGTTGAAGCTCCTTACAAAAAAAAAAAAAAAAAAGACTGAGTTTGAAAATGGATCCAGCTGGGAGCTGCGGCGAAAAAATACCTGGCAAAAATAATCCAAGGCACAGCATCTGCAGGCAGGAAGCAAGGGGCTTCACCCAGGAAAGCAGAATCGCTGCATAATGAAGCCAGCCACACCCCATTTTTATGTGCTTATCCCCAAAGGGGTGGGGCTTCTAAAAGCATGCCATTTTTAGCATTCCGACAAAGGTGTTGACAATCTGTTCAGCGGCGGCTCAGAATACTGCTGACCCTGCCATTCTAAGCTCCTCCCTCTTTCTGGCCATGTGATTTAGAGCAGGCCTATTATTAAAGGGTCAAGAGGAATTCCAGAAGTCACACTTGGCATGCTTTCCCTATTTTGTTTTTTGTTTTTTAATCTGCAGGTGCTGGTTAGGCTAAGGGCTCACCTGGATCCTTATAGTATCTCCAAATGTAATTCTGCTTCCTTTTTGTCTTTTTTTCCCTTTCTTTGCTTTATGTTAGTTCTTGCTGGTTTTTAAACTTCTTTTCAAAACTCTTCATAAAAAATAGATTAAAAGAGAAGAAAAATAATGCAAATGATAGGTCAGTTTTCAGAAGGGGTTCTCAAAAGGCCATTAAGTCTGTAATCTAAATCAGTTTCTTCAACTGGTATCCTATAATGTTTGAACACTATTTCCCAGAATTACTCGGCAGAGATGTTCCATCCTATTCTAGAATTGCATAACTGAGCTGTTGATCGTCCCTTTGGTCACTGTATTTTCCTCTGTAAGTTTCTTAGCTAGTGTGGTAACCCAGAGGTTCAGTATTTAAATTGATCGACATCTCCAGAAAACTGGACAATACTAGCAATCATCTTGATATACAGATATAGTTTAGACCAGATGTTGTGGTTTGCCAGCAGCAGGTGAGGATGGCTGAGGTCTAGGAGAGCAAGGACTTAGATGAGAGGCCTGCGTGTGATGCAGGGATGGGGCCAGGACCATCAGGGAACAGAATGCTGCCTTTGGAGATTGTGGAGGCTGGCAGCAGTGATGAAGAGGTCCCTGAGGAGCCTGTGCCCAGTGCGCGTGTGTGCAGAGCTGCTCAAAGGAAAGAGCAGCTGCAGCAGCACGGGCGACTCAGGAGTAAGGCTGCATGGTAATGGCCCCTCCCTTAAGAGATAAAAGCCAGCTGAGAAAATGGAGTTCTTTGCAGGAAGCAAAGAAGTTTTTGCCCTCAAGCCTTGTGGATGTTCGGAATACCCTGGTTGTTGTTTGGAGACTCTTCGTGTTTGAAATATTTCTTAGCAACTTTATCTAATGTTCTTGGCAGCCTTGCACAATCTTGGCAAGGCTTGTTCTTATCAGAGACAATTAGTTTGAAGCAGCCTTTTAACCATGAAGGAACAGAATTCATAAAGAATCATTAAAAGGTTTTGCTGTTACCTCTATTTTGTGTTTGTTTCCTTGGAACAAATTTGGGTTAGAACACCAGGAGTGTCAAACTCACAGCATCACATGATGTATTGTGACTTTTTTGCCCTTCCCTAAACTTGGAGTGGGTGAGGCCAGCGCATGACGCATCCAGCCCACAGACCATAAATTTGACACCCCTTGTTTAGACTGATGAGAGAAGGGGATAAATTGCAATTTCTTATATTTACCAAGCTCTCTTAATTCCTCCTTTTTTACTGCTTGGAAATTATATGTTGATTTTTGTGGGGCGGTTTTCTTCTGCAATCACAAAAAGAAGAACTAAATTACTTGCTGCAGAAAAAAACTCTGATTTATTCATATTTTGAAACAGAAACAAATTTTTGGGTGTATGGAAGAAATGTAAATGCATGAAACAAGAAAAAGAGGAAAACAGTTCTGAGTAAGAATTTTTTTTGCAAAGTCAGAATATTCTATTATTATTATTATTACTATTATTTATTAATATTAATTTTCAATTTGATTCACAATCTGGAAGTGGAAAAAACTTTACAGTTCAAGTCCTAACCAAGGACCTAAGAGCTGTTAAGGTAATGTTTGAGTATATAAACAATAAGATGGTATTTTGCAAAGTCATAAAATTCAGGTATAATAATAATAATGATAATGAAGGTGATGATGATATCTGAATTTTCTGACTTTGCAAAAAACTATCTTACTACTTATATATTCAGGCGTTAGCTTAACAGCTCTTAGGCCCTTGGTTAGGACTTGAACTATTAAGTTTTTTCCCACTTCCAGTTTGTGAATCAAATTGAACAACAACAACAACAATAATATCAATTTCTGAAATCTTCAAAACACCTTATTACAGCCATAAGGCCAGAAAGCAGCAATATAAAACCTAAAAATATAAGTATGTATATATTCAATTTACAAGTAATAAGTATAAATGTAAGATACATAACAAGGAATACGAATGAAGTAAAGAATACAAGAGTACTGGCATAAAAATACAATAATGGTAGAATAACTGGTCACTTCCTATCTTGATTATTGCAACTCTCTCTACATGGGGCTGCCCTTGAAGAGCATCTGGAAGCTCCAGTTGGTGCAAAATGCAGCGGTCCGCATGGTTTTATGCAGACCTCGGTGTGCACATGTATCACCTCTCCTGCAGGAGCTGCATTGGCTGCCAATTTATTTCTGGGTGCAATTCAAGGTGCTGGTTGTCACCTTTAAAAGCCCTTCATGGCTTCGGTCTGGGTTATCTGAGGAAACATCTCTTGCCAGTGACATCTATCCGACCCATTAGATTGAGGAGGCAGGGAATGCTGCGGGTCCCACCTCTGAGTCTACATGTGTAGACTTTTCTAGGCTAATTTCCTGTGAGATAAGCACAGCTATCACTGTGTAGCATAGGAACTATATTATTGGTAAATTGCTTATGAAGTCATGCTAGGAAAAAGGAAGGATGACTGAGTCATCTGTGATTTGATTGGCAACAATCACCGCTAGTTGCTCTCCCAAGTGCAGGATTCCATATATAAGTGACCCTTTTGACTGAAGGCTCTATGCAAATGGCAGGATGATGATTTTGCAAGACTGGTTCCACCGGTGAGTATTTTATTTTTGAAGTAATGTTGAAAGTTCAGTTTGATGCATTGGAATTTTTGTGATCAGTGACTCTTAATACCAGTTAAGCTACTTATAATAGTCAGTGGGTTGACTAAATCCTGTGTGTTACTCTTCATTTATTAGTATTTCTGGGCATTTAATACTATGCAAAGACAATATAAAGTGCTTCATTTAAGGAACTGAGCCCTAAATGGAATTAATTGTTTATACAGGTTGATTTACAATCACCAGAATTTCCATTTGCAGTCATTTTACCATCTTCCCATTTTCATTTTTTAAAAATATTTAACATTTCATAGTTTCTCTGGCAGGACTTATTGAACAAAGCATTTTATGAATCTTCAAGTTGTGCCTTCTGTATATTAAAAGTACACATGAAACAATGGGAAGGGTTGAAACATGCAAAAAACTTAGCTGATCTCTTTTATTTTCAAGAAATTGAGAAAAATGAGCATTACCCCAAATGAAAAAGTTTGATTCTGCAGAGCAGTAGATTGTATGGCAAACATGTGATCCAAGATTTAGCTGTTCCTTACTACCTTGGTGTGGTCAATGCAGTTAGCCTAATTCTGCCGCTTTGCACACTCATGAAAAATGTAATATTTACAGTGCTTTAGGTTAGGCCTCCGTTGTTCTTAAAAATCTGTGGCCTTGATATGGTTGGTCTCAGGGTTGGGATTCAACTGGTGTTACTACTGTTTCAGTGACTACGTTTTGTGCGCACTTGTAAAAAACCTTAAGCTGTGCCTCCTGGACAGCTGAAAAGCACTGTGTTTGAAAAGCCACTTTTTTCCTGCTTTTTCAACCTCAGCTGTGCCAGGCAAAGCAGCTGAGGTTGAAAAAAGCAGGAAATAAAGGGTGGGTGGTTGGGCCAAACAGCAGCAAACACAGAACCGGTTCGATGTCTGCTGCTCTTCAGAGCTACCGGTTCTATAGACCTGGGCAGAACCAGTAGCATCCCACCCCTGGTTGATCCATATGAAAGCATTTTAATTGGATCTGCAGCTTGGTCCTAAGCTTTTCATAATGTACAAGCCTTATCCAATTCAGTTTTGGTTCTGTTGAGATGTATTTGCAATTGAAACAGTGTAATATTCCAGTTTCCACACTGATGAGGAAACTAGTCTCTTTCCATCTCTACGGTAGGTGGATGAACTTATTTCCTAACACCCCAAATGTCTATTTAGAACTCAAGGCCTGGGGCCCGAATCCCGCTTGTGGGGTGCTTAGATCTGGCCCATGGAGCTGCCCTGGAAACAGCAAAGGATTGGTCTGTGGTGTCTCTGCCAGTGAAAATGGAGCTCTGGGAGGCCATGTGCAGCCCTCCTGAGCCCTGTTTTCACTGGCAGAGGGTTGCATGAAGCCATTGCAGCCAAAAATGGAGCTCAGGAGCCTGTTTTTGCTGGTAAAGCACTCAGGCCACCACCGGCACTCCTGACACAAGTGTGTAGAGCTAGCCATGCCCTCCCTGCCACACACCCCCAGGTCAAACACAACATTGATGCGGCCCTCAATGAAATCGAGTTTGACACCCCTGATTAAGAACATGCGTCCAGAAAACTTCCCTTTCAAGGCAATCAAAAAAACTTGCAGAGATTTGCCATCAAAACAGTCAGGATCAATTTTGACTGCACTTTTTTTTTTCACTTTTATTTCTGTAGCAACAACAACGTTGCCAAAAACTATTGTGAAAAGCAGGATCTGATTGAACATACTATCTTTTTAGCTTCACAGCTCACAATGTCTTCTAACTAGAATAGAAACAGAATGGTGCTTTTGGTATTGTGTAGCTTTCCCTAGTAGCGACTCTTCAGGTCTCTTGTTTGTTTTCACAAGGAGCTGAAAAAAATACATGTACTGAAAAACATGTATATAAAGGAAATGTTGTTATTGCAAGACCTCTGGCAGTTTAGTTTAGCAAGGAATATTTTGCTTGAATATTGGCTGGAGAAAACAGTGATTGATTCCTAATATTCTTTGGTGCATATCTACTCAAAAGCCAGTTTCAACTTATACACTTCCAAATGAATGTGTATAAAACTGAAGATTCAGTCATGGCTAACTTTAACTAGACTGCAGTGAGCATATACAAGTTTACTTTGCAAGAAAGGGTCTTAAAAAATTGAAAAAAGCAAAAACACAAACCCACCCCATAAATCTTAGACGGGAAGAATGCAAATAGGAAAGTTAACAGGTGAGCCTGTCATTAAAATGTATTTTTATTGTGACACCCAAAGAGAATGGTATGTCAGTGTGATATATTAATCCCAATAAAGTGACAGCTATTTTATAAACAGAAAGATGTCTCAGCAGGACTGAGCTTAACTAAGTGGGCAGATCCAATCAGGCCTCTTGCCATCCCAATACTTTGCCAAATTGCTTTTGATTTATTGCAGTTATGAGTTTTAAAAGGATGTCAAAGAATATGGTTTTCTTGAAAGGAGGCAGAAAAACAGCAGTTCTCAACTTGCGCCCAGGAAGGCTATACCGTGATCTCAGCAAGACAGTGTATTAAGCTGGTCTCATCAAAATTCTGATTTTTAGCTCTTCCTGATGACCTCCATTTGAAAGATAATCAGAACTGAATAGAGAAATAAAACTAACTGCTCAGGCAGGATCAGCCCCATTAAGGTTGGACAAAACATCTAGCTAGGACAATGAAACATTGCTAAATTATCCTTTCCTACCCCACTGCCTCCAAGTGCAAAATCAGAGAATCGGCTCCTAGGATATCCCGAAGACATTAGATCATTTATTTATTCATTCCTTTCAAATGTTCTATGCCAATTCAGTCAGCTACCAGTAATTCTAAGTGGCTCACAGCAATAATATAAAGGCAGTATCAGCAAATTAAACAAGAAGCAACTGCATCCATAACTTCTAGATATAAAAATGAACCATAATCATCCAGCCCAGAATGTAGTCATCCATCACAGGATTTTCCCACTGCCTATGCCTCAGTCCCCAAATGATTTTACAAATGTCCTAATAGCCCTAGTAAGAAAGATAATCATACATCTTTAATGTTGGGGAATTCCATAGGGGATTGCTTAGACAGCTTGCTTGTAAGTTCCTCCTGCTACACTGGCAACTCTCAGCAAGTCCCCTCTGGGAGCATCTCTTAGGCAAGGAAGGTGTCAAGTGGCCTTGCAAGTAAACAAGCCTCAAGCCATGTAGGACTTTCATAATAACCAACCACATAACTTTTACCTATCAACCAATTCAACTCCTGCAGTGTTGGTGTTACATGACAATCATGGCTTGTCTTTATTAGTACACAAACCATAGCATTTTGTAGTAGAGATAGACCTTGACTTAATGACCACATCTGAGTCCAAAATTTATGTTGTCTAAAGAGACAGTTTTTAAATGAGTTTTGCCCCATTTTATAATTTCTTGTGTTGCACTGTTAAGTGAATCACTGCAGCTGTTAAGTTAGTAGCAGAGCTGTTCAATGAATCTGGCTTTCCCGTTGACTTTGCTTATCAGAAGGTGATCACAAGACCCTGGGACACTGCAACCGTCATAAATATGAGCCAGTGGCCAAATGTCTGAATGTTGATCACATGATCATGTTGCAACGATCGTTAAGTCTAAAAAACTCACTTTTTTTCACTTTTTTGTAACTTCGAAGGGTCACTAAATGAACAGACCGCCTGTATGTTTAGTATTTGGATGGTTTACATACTTTTCATTTCAAGTGTTTTCTACTTGTCTATGAGTATAAGCAGTGGTGGGATTCAAACAGTTTGCACCTATTCATGAGAACCAGTTGTTAACTTTCTAAGCAGTTCAGAGAACAAGTTGTTGGAATAAATCTTGTTTTTTTCCACTTTACAGGGCTAATCCTGTGAGGAAGGCAGGGAGGAAACATTCTGGTGTTGTTTCTAGCCTAGCCTTTATTGCCCTGCTTCAGACATGGTATTCAGCAAGTTCTGGCCAGTTCTGAACCAGTAGCAGACATTTTGAGTAGTTCAGAGAACCGGCAAATCCACCTCTGACTGGAGATTTTACTTTATCCTTCCCCTGCCACGCCCACCAAGCTACGCCCACAGAACCGTTAGTAAAAAAAATTGAATCCCACCACTTATATACAATATCCATGAAATGATGAGGCCATAAGTTTAGATGACCATCTTTGTTCCAAGAAACAGATGCAGCTAGCACATTGTCTGAATTTGGTCACAACCTGATTGCTGGGACTCATACCCTCTCAGTTTTGTTATGTACGTATGAGATGCTTTACAAAAAAGGTGTAGAGCTTCAATTGCACAGGGACAACTGTCATCATGCCTTTTTTTTTTCCAGCCCTTCTGTAGATGCCTTGGGACAGTAGTTACTAAGCATTTAGATGTTTCACGCCTGTGAACAATCATGTATTTCAGAGTAGATCTATTTAAGTCATGGCCAAGAATTGTTCTAAGAAACACCATATCAATATCAAGCTGGTTTTATTTGTCTTATTAGGATTGGGATATTTGGGAGAATATTTATCGAGTGAAAAATAAAATAACATGAAATTATATCCTAAGGCATATTTATCAATTGAAAAATAATAAAATAAAATAAAAAACAAAGCCAAAGAGAAAGAGAAAGAGAAATGTCTGTGAATTGACATGCTGTAAAAAAGAAAAAAAGAAGAAGAAGGAAGCTGTGGACCTGTGGGTGGGCTGAATTGTGCATGTATGTTTTCCTTTTAAGAGATGCACAGAGTGGGTTCCGCTTCTTTATTGGGAAGCAACTGTTCTGTATCTGAACTTTTCCCCAGGCAAAGTAAAATATTTTGCTTATACAGAATTTTCATAAACATTTCTTGGGGATGTACAGGGGGCGCGTGACCAAGGAGGTGCATTAGGCATAAGCTAAACAGGATGGTATAAACAGAAGAATGGCTTGTAATAGGAGACTAAATGATCTGGCCTTTCTGCTTGTAGAAATTACTATTTTGTTTGCATAAATATAGCCCTGCTGGCAATTGAGAGCCAGTGTGGTCCTTCAGCAGGAACAGTTCTGTTTAAAAGAAGAATTGTTCTCACTGCTGGGGAGGAAGGCAGGTGGTCAGGCAAGGTGAGGAGAAAAACTGGTCCAGTCCAGATGTTGTTTGCCCAAAGACCAAAAATCGGTCACAGAAATGACTTAGAGTAATAGCCACTGCGTCTTTGGCTATTGCTTCTACTTCAGTGTTTCCAAGATATACAGACGTTCAACAGCGCAGTAGCACCTAGCTGACCTGAAAAAGCTAAGGGAAGTTAGATCTGCTTAGCACTTGGGTGGGCAAACTAGAAATCCCACGGCTGTAAACTAGAGTGGAAAGTGCAAAAAATACATCCTGTAAGTTGCTTAGAGACCACAGCTGTATGAGATGGGAAAACTGGCTTATTTGATTAGAGAAAAGGCAATAACTAAATTTGTTGGTGACTGGAAGTTTTTTATGGACATAAAAAAAGAATGGAAACATGAAATGAGCACATTCCATTCCATAAAATGAGAATGGAAAAAACGATCTTGCTTTTTATAGGTTTGATTATTAGAAAGGGTAAAATATAAGAAGAAAAAAAGAGCTATTATGAGATAAAATATAAATGTATTTTTAACTGCTCTAAATAAGTCATTTCTTTATATCTTTATATCTTTTTCTTTCTTTTCTTTCCCTATTTGCTTATCACTTTTCTTTTACTTTCTTTTTTCCTTGTATACAATAGAATTTTGTGTTTTTATTTTGTAAAACACTTGTTTAATAAAAAATTAACTTAAAAAAAAGAAACCAACAGGTATATATAGTTCTAAGAAAATGGCACAGCATTTATGAAGTTGTTGGGAATCCTGCCCAGTTCAAAAGCATGTTAGGTTCATTCAGCACTGGATCCAGAATTTTGCTTTCAGAAATAGCACCCTAAGTTCTGTTGCATTATATCTAAACATGCAAACTATAAATGATTCTCTTTTGATGCAGCTGAACTTTTGGGATGCTATGCTGAAAGTTGGCTCCATTCCATTCTTAGATGGTGAGGTGTTAGTTGCTAGCAAGAATAACAAATATCCAATCTTACCACCATTTGGATACCGATTAAGGTATACTATAGTAATTAAACAGAGAAACAAAATCAGTTCTAACTTGGAAAGATATCTAGTGTCTGTAATCAGTTGTTGAAACCAAACTTAAAGTTCAGCAGAGAGAAGATAAAAACTCTTTTTTTAACCTGGGAAGGACAAAAGAATAAACATGTTACCTGCCCGTTTCCATATGTCTGTCTGTCTGTCTGTCCTATCTACCTATCTCCTATCTACCTACCCATCCATTTATCCATCCGTCCATCTGATCCATCTCATGTATCTATATCTATATCTGTTCATTCAGTGGCTCCTTACTGCTTGTTGGTTATAGGGACTAATAGTCCATGATGCCCTTTTCTAGACTTTCTACATTTACCATTGCTGTTTATCATTCGTTGTATGAATTGCAGGCAATTTATTGAGTCAGTTATATCTGGAAAACTTTTGAAGCAACCGTTACCCCCACTCCAGATACATCTATTTCGTGTGTGTGTGTGTATGATGAAAGCAATGCCATGCTAATGCAGCACAAACTTTGCCCCTTTTGTAAGTGCATTGTGACACTCTACACATTCACAGGAGAAGATTTTGCATTAAGATGATGCAATGCTGTTTTTGTTATTTTGATAAATGATGGATCATGCAGGTCCCTATGCCTCAACCTTTAATTATTATTAAACTATAAAACATCATATTAATTATTACTAGATTATACATGTCCTGGAGTACAGGTAGTCCTCAACTTACAACAGTTCAATTAGTGATTGTTTAAATTACAACAGCACTGAAAAAAGTGACTTATGAATATTTTACACACTTACGACCACTGCAGCAACCCCATGGTCACCTGATCAAAATTCAAATGCTTGGAATCTGGTTCATATTTATGATGGTTGCACTGTCCTGTGGTCATGTGATCAGGTTTTGACAAGCAAAGTCAATGGAGAAACCAGATTCACTTAACAACCATGTTATTAACTTAACAAATGCAGTGATTCGCTTAACAACTGTGGCAAGAAAACTTGTAAAATAGGACAAACTAACTTAATAAATGTTTCACTTAGCAACATAAATTTTGAGTTCAATTGTGGTCGTAACTTGAGGACTAACTGTAAAATGCATCACTTTAAAATAGATCTTCATTCTAGTGAGGACATGAACCTATTCAGGTTGGATTTACACAAGGCACCACTTCTTAGGCCAAAGTTAGTGCAGGACTGAAATAAGGAAAGACTACCGTGTCTCTATTGAGTTGATCCTGGAAACAGTTTTCCCCTGCTGCCTGGACTGGAAATTCCTGAGAACATTTCCAATCCAGCCTAACAAACAACTTTGAGTATTCCTAGGCTTAGTTTTCTTTTGAGATTAGTCAGTATCATTTAGATATTGTCACCCGAACTGGGTCCCAAGAAAAATCAGAGTATAAACTTATTAATAAATTCTGCAAGGTATAAATATATTAATAAACAAGGCAGTTGTAGCATTTATATCTGGGGATTATTGTAGCTTCCTTAACTAGGAAGCATTTGGATGAACTGGGAAATTCTGATATCGATTTGGAGCTATAGTCTTCATACACAGGATTAGCATTAGAAATAGCATTGAGAAATGCTTTTAAGAAACAAGACTAAGAAACTCTGCACCCAATAGATATCTCCAATGCTGGACTGTGTGTTTTGTGTCTGTGGCTAGGTGCTAAATTAATTATTGCTGTGAGAATGTTGACCGAAGTAGAGAGAAAGAAACAACAGCTGTGGAAAGCATTCTTGATTAAATAACACTCCTGTGGCATCTCCAATTAAAGCAAGCAAGACCTTTCCCACCTAAGGAGCAGAGTCAATTTCCATTAAGAGTAAACAGGAATAGTGCTTGTGCCCATCTTACTACTAAGCCCCTCTCCTCTCCTTCACCGCTCCTTCCTCAGAATTATTTTTCCCTGATTATCTAGGGCTTCCTTAGCTGATGAAGTTCTTAATACAGTTCTCCAGCACTTCACAAGACTGTATTTTGATTTCATGTGTATTTATGGCCTTAGAGACTTGCAGAAAATCTCTAGAGACTTGTGGCTTTGATGCTTCTCTCTGTCTTGATAACAAACTCCAGTCAGCAAGATTTAAAAAGAATTGGTTGGTTCCACAAAAAAATATAGAACAAAGGGACTGGAGACCGAGAGACATTCCTGGAATCTTTTTACAAAATTTGTTCCAATCTGAAGGGTCACTCAGAGATCTTCTAAGAACTTTGTGATCTCTAATAGATTTGATAAATGCACAGCAAAATATTTTGCTGAGTGGGCTATCTGACAACCAGTTCATTTTTCCCCCAGAACATTATTATTTTTTCTTCCTTTAAAAATCTTGTGATTATTTTTGTCTTCTCAAGATTGATTTTGTATCCAGAATATTCTCTATGTTTATGGATTATATTTATTACCTAGGGATCTTCTGAGAACTTTGTTCTGTATTAGATTTTACACCAAACCTTCTGAAGTAATCAAAAACATTTCAGTGGCTGCCACCCTTAATGTAAAAATATGCAGATCCCTAATTGGCTTTTTTGCCTCAGGATATGCATGCTTTCTATTTAGAATCAGGTACGAAATTATACATTACTTGTTATTTTACTTAGGTTTTTTAATCTGGTAATGAGAGCCTAAGAGTTACATAAGAAAGGACAACATATTTCTTTAACAAATAAGCAGAGAAATGATTTGTACAGTTTGTCTTCATGCATTTTTTACCTCAGGAAGTAATACCAATAAACACAAAAGCAATGTAAAGGAGGAAGTGGCTTTGTAGTTTTCACATTCAGTATGCAGTCCTATACATTTTCTATCTGGCCTATTTCTTCAGAAATGGGATCAGGGAATGCAATTTTAGTCACTGTTGTTTTCTGAAAGGATATGGGGAAGAAATTTATCTGATTCATATCATTAAAATACCCACTGCAAAGTATCTGTGGAGATTCTTGGTCATCCAGGTCATGGTTGTCCCAAAGGTGCTTTTTTAAAAGGCAACTAGATTTTCTTTGTTTTTTCCTTGAAGATATTTCGCTTCTCATCAGAACTAAAGAAACTTCTTGGAGGAGAAGCGAAATGTCTTCAAGGAAAAAACAATGAAAGTCCAGTTGTCTTGAAAAAGTACTTTTGGGACACCCAGTACAAGTACAAATTTCCATAAATAAAGCTATTTCTTTGTTCCCAATTCAGGTGAGAACACTTAGGTTGGATTTAATAGAAAGGAGAAACACTTCTCTTTTCTGATCTGGAAGGCTAATACTCCTGCTTAAGATTCAAAGGAATTCTTCAATCTTGTTTTCATCAGCTACCTGATTTTCTCACATGTTTTTTGAGGTGGGTGGGTGGTAATGCTTTCTCCTTAAGGAGAAAGAGAGCTATGAGCAGCTTTTCCTATGATCCAAATGGACATTGCAAAGGTCTGTTGGTTGTAAGGACAGTTTATCATAACATGTATTCTGGATAGGTAGGTTAGTTTCTAACCAAATGGATGAAATTAATTTGACTTCATTGTTGAGTGAGAAAAGTAGGCAATTGATTCATATGCTAACACAAGTTTGAATGTGAAAGAATGTTAAGCTGAAATCCTTGCTTTATTGTAGGTCACATTATTTATTGGGATGGCCAGTAATAACAGAAGAAAGGCTGTAAGATATGTACAGTAGAATGAAAATCAATAGGATAGTTTCTGCTGTGAAAGTTGAGGATTCTGTCCCATTTTGATCTGCTTTCCTTAATAATAAAGATCTAACTTCCTAACTTCATGGGCAGGTTTTTCTCTTTTTACCCAAGAGTCTAATAGTGGTACAAACAGTAATACAGACAGTACAAATAATAATTAATGCAAAACAATAAATTTCATTTTATTTTAATTATATTTATATAACATCTAGATTACGAACTTTAAATAAAACAATTAAAATTAAGAAGATGAAGTTAAAGAAAATTAAAAAAGAGAACAAGGACAGGAAGAGGGGGAAAAGGGAGAGAGAGAGAGGGAGAGAGGGGGTGGAAGAGAGGGGAAAGAGAAAGAGAGAGGGTGGGGGGAGAGGGGCTAGAAAACAGGAAACTATAAGTTCAAGTCTCACCTTAGCCATGAAAGCCAGCTGGATGACTTTGGGCTGGTCACATATTCTCAGCCTAACCCACCTCACAGAGTTGTTGTTGTATGACAAATAGGAGGAGGAAGCCATGTTGGACATATTTACCTGCCATAGGTTATTTGTAAAAATAATAAAAGTGGGATGCAGAAAAATAAATAAATAATGATAGTAAACCTTCAGAATAATAATAATATATTATATTCATTTTTAAGTAGGGAATTTGGTGTGGATCCTATGAAATCATTGTTTGTTAACCTCTTATGGACATTTTGCTGAAAATGGCAAAAAAGGAGCTGTGATTTATCAATTTGCTGATTTAAAAAAGGAAATAAGAGAATTATGATATGATATAACTTTAAAGGGGGAGGTGACATAATAAATTTGCTGTAAAGAACCGAAGTCGTCCATTTATGCATCTTTTTTCTTTTTCTTAATTCTACCTTATTCCATACTTATCATTTATTTCTGTGAAAATGTTTAATAAACATTATATATAAAAAAGGAATTGAATTGTCTAGTGTTGCCTCTCCTTAGACAGAAGGCTGTCCTGAAGGTTGAGAGCTGACACATATCATTAAACCAAAATTCTTTACTGATAAATCTTCTGAAAATACAAAATCATCTTTTTTTGCGATTGCCCAAACAGGAGCTCTTCATAAGTTCCCAATTGTTGCAATATAATGTAAGATCACATTAATATCCTTGAAACACAACTTCCTTCCAATAAATTATATAGTTAATATATTTTGATATCCAGCCATTGTGGTCTGCAAAATTATGGTATATGGTGTGAGAGTGACATGACAACCAGGCATCATAGTTTTTAAATCATGAAAATCCTAGCAGTTTTGTATTTAAATTCAGCTATTGCCTTTAGTTTCTCTCTGTCATTCTGCAAACTTTTCATCTTAAATGGGCTGTTTTTTAAATAAGTTAATGGAGTACTGCTACAATTCATTATGATAATTCGCTTGGTAATGTATATGTTTGTGATCCAATGTAGTTTTTATGGTATGAAGTAGTTTGTGAAAGCTGCAAACCTAAGAATAACATGTACATTATTATAGAAAATGTTGTAAATACTATTTTTATTATATTTCTACATCTGTTCCTTTTCTGAGCTTGATTATCAATCTGAACAAAGAAAAGTGTCAGAGAACACTAAAAAGGCAAAACTGTAAAATACAATTAATAAATAGCAAAGAACGATAATAATAAGAAATCTGGAGATAACAGTATCTAAATTTTATAATGTTCCCCATAATTTCTACCACTATCGTCATGCTTTCACCTCTAGGACTGTAATCACAAATGTGGTTTATAGAAAAAAAAATAGCAGAGATATGAACCTGCAGCATTAAGTTTCACAGCCTAGGTTGTTACCCTAGATAAAAAATCAGAAATGAATCTCACATGAGCGTGCTAAGTTAGCAGTACTGAAATAAAACCAATTAAAGCACAGGACGGCTACAGTCACAAAAAGGAACACAAGTAGCATTCATGAACAAGATTAGATGGATAGACTATATATTTAATATGAAATGAAAGGTAATCTTAGATAAGACCTCCACACAGATGTTTGTGAAAGCATACTTTAAAAATCAGGGTGACAGAATTATAACAAGAGGATGTGAAAGAGGCAAAATTTATTTGGTATAACCTATAGAAAGATTTTATTGCTGAACCAAGAGCATTATAAATCAGCTTCTCTGTAAATGCAGTAAAACCATTGTTTAGTCTGAATGATTCATACCCCCAAACCTCACAATTCTGTGTTTTGATCTTATTGCTGCAATAAACTGTCTAGACAGCAATTAACAATCTGTGTTTCCTTCAGATGTTTTGGATGCTATTGTAGGTTGGGGAACTCACAACATTTGCAGGCCAAACTACCTGTCTATGCCTATTGATGACCAAGTTTTGAATATTTCGAACAGCGAACCACTTTAGGGAACTTCTCTTATATCTTGGAATCACCATGAATGGAGAGGAGCTCTGTTTGGTTGGAAAGGAGAAATTAAATTAGACAAGTCCATAGACATGAAAGGAAACAAGGGACAAAGAAAGCAGTAGTATTTTTTGCATCTGCAGTTGTTCAATTTTTCAAAACATTTGACAGGGTTAAGTTTATGCCTTTTAGGAAATGGCATTAAAATAATGTTGCAGAACTTCTTTTATTATTATTACCCTTCCACTTAATGCCTTTATCATTCAATTAATGGTAGACATATTGTAGGCCGTTTGTAGTTTTTATGTGTTAGTGGTTAATTAGTCATAGGTATTTATTAATTTATTTCATTAAATTTGAAATGATCTCCCCCCATTCCAACATATTCTGGCTAGTCTACAAAGCCTTTGCAGCACGTTGTTAAAACAATTAAAAACATAAAACAATTAATCTAACTTAATTGAATACAGCTAGTCCTCAACTTACAGCAGTTCATATAGTGACTGTTCAGTTACAACAGTACTGAAATGACATGACTGTTTTTCATACTTATGACCATTGCAGCATCCCCGTGGTTACATGATTCAAATTTGGATGTTTGCAAACTGGTTCATATTTGTGACAGTGGTTGTGTCCTAGGGTCATTTGCAAACTTCAGACAAGCAAAATCAATGGAAAAGCCAGATTTACTAAACAACTGTGGCAATAAATGTTGTAAAATGGGGCAAAATTCACTTAACAAATGTCTCACTTAGCAAGAGAAATTTTGGGCTCAATTGTGGTCATAAGTCAAGGACTGCCTGTAATGTCACAATATATTTCAAAATAAAAATTATTATTAAATGTTAAATACTCTTCCATTGCTGGACAGTTCTACAATTCTTCTCTAGGTTAAGCTGTAGGTATAAGTTTGGATTCAGGCCAACCTTGCCTAGCTGCACATCTCAATAATAGTGTCCAATAACACTGACTTGGTATAGGTATAAGATAATGGATAGCATCACACCAGAGAAGTTTAAATTAAATTAAGAACGGCTTCAGACAGTATTGTTAGGCCTTCACTCTTGGATTTTGTACAATTTTATAAGAGGTAAGAGATAATATTCTCTGCTCTTTGTGAGATTTTTGTATTTTTCTACCAGCTCATTTTTCTTTTTAAATACTAGGAGAAAAAAAACCTGTTAAGGGAGTCAGAGTTAGTACACAGTGCTTTTGATTGATAGCAATAAGAACTGGCCCATCTAGAAGTATATAGAAAACTTAAGCTACAATGATCTCAAAAAATAAAATAAAATTTAGATTTAAAATATTGATTTCAGATCTTCTCACACTATAAAACGGATGGTCAAAATTTAGAAGGTGTGAGAGAGAAGCCCATGGAAAGAAAGCAGCAGCAATGAGTTAAACTGGAGGACACCTGCACCCTCAAACTGAAAGGGATATCCCCAATTAATGCAACTTAATTCTAGTTCATAATAAAGATATTTAGCTGGCCCAGGGAGAGAATTTGAAAGACTTCAGCCAAGCCTAAGCCAAGCAGCCTAATTAAGCAGTGGGAGATTAAGATTTATTGCTAAATTCTGGTTTGGGGAGGCTGTTGGCAAGTTTAAAATTTTACTTGGCTAACCTTAGTGTCTCTCTTTACAGAAAAATCCTGTTTTATTTCTTTTCATATTTCTTTCCTGTCTCTATCTATAGAAAAATAAATATTTTTATGTAGAAAAATCAGTTCACTTAAAGTAGCAGCACCAATGAACTATATAATTAGGTTAAGAATGCCAACTATTGTTCATGGATGGGAACAGTAGTGGGATTCAAATTTTTTTACTACCAGTTCTGTGGTGTGGCTTGGTGGGTGTGGCATGGCTTAATGGGTGGCCGGGGAAGGATGATGTAAAATATCTATTCCCTCCCCACTCCTGGGGGAAGGTTACTGCTGGTTCTCTGAACAACTCAAAATTTCTGCTACTGGCTCTCCAGAACTGGTTAGAACCAAGGGTGAGATTCAAATTTTTTAACAACCAGTTCTGTGGGTATGGCTTAGTTGGTGGTCATGTGACTGGGTGGAAGTAGCCAACTCAATATCACTCACATCGAGGCAGGCATCTCCTCGCCTGGACTCCCATGACTGTGGGGATGCTGCAATAGTCGTAAGTGTGAAAAATGGTCAAAGTCACTTTTTTCAGTGCCATTGTAACTTTGAATGGTCACTCCACACAAGCAAAGTACCAGCAAAGGAGGGGAAAAAAACTTCAGAGAAGTTCCTGAGACAGGAAGTCTAGTCCTGCCAAGAATGTAATAAGGGTTAATGGAGAGGCAGTTTCTGTAAGCGACGCCAGAATGTTTCCTTCCTGCCTTCCTTACAGGATTAGGCCAATAATTTCTTCTAACAACCGGTTCTCCGAACTGCTTAGAATGTTAACAAACTGTTCTAACGAATAGGTTTGAATTGGTAGAATCGCACCCCTGGTTAGAACCTTAGTATCTACCAGTAAGCAACTTGCATTTTAAGAACATGTTCAGATGTAGATTTACAGATACATCAAACAGACATGAGAGCTATAACATCAAATTAAAATTTCCCATTCCTTATTACCTGAAAAAAATGGGTTTAACAGATAATCAGAGTTGGAAGGGACCTTATAGGTCATCTAGTCCAACCCCCCACCCAAGCAGGAGACCCTGCACCATTTCTGACAAATGGCAGTCCAATCTCTTCTTGAAAGTCTCAAGTGATGGCGCTCCCACAACTTCCGAGGGCAAGCTGTTCCATTGGTGGGTAAGTTAATGTTTAACAGAATATCAGAATACCCAAGTTAGAAGGGATCTTGGAGGTCTTTTAGTCCAGCCCCCTGCTCAAACAAGAAACCCAATACCATTTTAGACAAATGGTTGTCCAATCTCTTCTTAAAAAATCTCCAAAGTTGAAACACCCATAACTTCTGGGGGCAAATTGTTCCATTGATTAATTGTTCTAACTCTCAGGAAATTTATCTGTAGTTTTAGTTTGGGTCCTAAGGTGGGATTCAAATTTTTTTACTACCAGTTCTGTAGGCGTGGCTTGGTGGGCATGGCAGGGGAGGGTTACTGCAAAATCTCCATTCCCTCCCCACCACACTAAACTGATTTCCAGCTCCGTTCTCTTGTGCAAGGCAACCAAAGAAGACCCAGTCGATCAGCTGGGACTCAATGGGAGGCAGAGAATAGATGGTGGTATTTGCCAATTCTCTGAACTACTCAAAATTTCTGCTACCGGTTCTCCAGAACTAGTCAGAACCTTCTGAATACCACCTCTGCATTGCTGACCTAATTGTACTGTTAGGAAGTTTTTCTAAAATTCAATCACAACCTACTTTCCCATAACCAAAATCTACAAACTCATGGCATGTACTTTGGAGCGAGAGAGGTCTTCTACATGACATCTTTTCAGGTAGTTGAAAAATACTACGGTATCCTTTCCTAAGTTGATTTTTCTCAAGACTAAATATTCCCTGTTCTTTCCATCTTTCTGTTTAGGATTTTGCTCCTAGTCCACTGATCAGCCATTATATTGCTAGGGTTTAATTAAGCAACTAGAGGCTACATTCACACCTTCATACAACATGCTAAAATCAGCATGTTTTTTTTTCCTTTTTTTGTGACTTATCTTATATACTTACATATAAACCCATCTGCAGATTATCCAACCCTCTAAATTTTACTATGTTTTAATTTTCACAATTGGTTTATTCATGGTTAATACATGGAGTCATTCTGTGAGTGAAATCTAAATGAAATCTTCTGTGGGTGATATCTAAATTTGATAATAAATAAGTAAATAAAGTAAATAAATAGTTTTTCATGGAATTTTTCTGAAAAAACATTCATGACTTATATCTCAGTATATATGGCATATATAAATACTTTTTTAAAAATATAACCATATATACTCATGGATAAGCCTATCCATGGATAAGCCAAGTCAATTTTCAGGATATATTTTGGCTCTTAAAATAAAAAGTATGTATGATACATTTTCTGTGAACCTAGACAGTTATTTTATGAGTCAAGATAGTGTGCAAACTCAGAAAGTGGGTCAGTTTGTGTTGTATGTACCCTGATTTTCTCTTCCTGTCTGTTCAGTTGCCTTCCCTTCAAATGCTTTTTAATTTTTTGTGTAATATTTTTATATCATATACACAACAAGCATTTCATTTATAACCCAAATATTGTACCTGCTGTTGGTCCCTTGGCATTGTTACTGTTAATTTCATGGCTAGAAATCAATTATATAAGAAAAGTTTTAAAATGACATAGCTTATAAATTAAGGAGATAAATTAATATAAATTACACTTGAGACAATTTAAAACAACTGAGATAAATTTTAAATTGATAAATTTACTAATTTAAAATGCATATTGAATTGAGAAAGAAAATGAAAACATAAGTACAACATGCATTATTAAGAGGCAGCTAAAGTTTCATGTAAGTCTAAATATAATATAGATTATTTAAGGAATAGAAACATACTCTTTTGACCCTTATAAAGAGAATATATAGTTTAAACATACTCATTAAATTGGGATGAGAGTTACATACCACTTCCTGTTATTCAACTGGTGTAAAGAATAGCATTGATAAAAATGTGCTAATAATTCTTCCTTTCTATGTCAATTGCATAACCTGGTCCTATCAGCCACTTCCTGAAAGCCGTCTTAGAAGTATTACTTGCGTCATTCTTTTTATTACTGTTATAGCTATCAAACCAAGATGCTGTGCATCGTATGATTATAGCTTTGTTTGAAGTAAAAAAAAGGAAGCTTTGACTTGACCATTTCACTGTTGGTGGTTTGCATCTTACAAAAAGCATTCGTAGAAATAATAGAAGACAGTGTCTTTTCTTCATTTCCCTCTACCTTGCTCAATTTTGTAGAATTTTTTTCTTACCTGGCAAAAATTCCCCTTCATATTCATTCAATATTGATCAACAAGGTAAGTGTCTAATTTTCTGGAGAATATATTTTTTAAGTTTGCAGAAAGCAGAATACAATGGGCAACTTTCTACTTTTTTCCTTGTTTTCATTCCAGGCATCCCAATTGGAGGTCTCCAACATTATCTGTCTTCTAGAAAAAAGTTGAAGACAGAATTTTTCTGATGCTATGTATTTTTTGCTTTTGTTTTAATTGTGTTCTTATATTGTTATTAGACAGATTTATGTCTGTGAACTGCTGTCAGTCTTTGTAACTGCAATGGAATGTTATTATTAGTAATAGTAGTTATATACCAACCAGTTCCCAGTGGCTTAAATCTAAGAATAGCAGCTAAAATCAAAGATTTATATTTAGTTTTTGTCATCATAACAGAGATTTTATGTTTCCTGCTCAAAGTTGGTTATTAATACTAACCCCAAATTTCTGTTGGAAGAGATTTTGTGAAATGGTCATTTCTTAACTCGTTGGTAATATTCATATGCACAGCATTACTCTAGTTAGCTTCACACAGCCTGATTAAACTATAATTTGACTTCATTCAGTCTCTGTGTACTTGTGCTGTGTGTGATGGTTTTTGACATACTGACATACCATATTTTAAAATAAACCTAGACAATTATGATTTATTTAATATGACAAAATCATATTCAAACCAGATCACTATGTCATCTTGAAAACAGAGGCTCATCAGGCTTCTTCGGCGATGGTCTGAAATCCGCGATCATGCATGGTTTTGATCCATGCTCACTGCTGGAGGATCCCGAGCTACCCAGATTCAGGGCTGAAGCCACCTCATAGAAGTGGTGAAGAAGGGGGCGTCATCAGATACAAAGGTGTTACACTTTAGTCTAGTAATTACAGGGGAAAATTTGTTTTATGAGAATAGATAATATGAAATTGTAAGCAGGACAGATGAAAGTATAAAAACATTGATTAGAAAGATTTTAAAAATTAGAAAAAGATATGTAATTGAATTAAAAAAGGAATGAGATAATTTAAAATAAGGCTATAGGAAGTAAAGAAAGGGAAAAACTATTGAAAAAATTGCTAAAATAGTTATAAGATATGGATTAGAATGTATAAGATAAATATGTATTGAGTTTATGTCTGTATGGAGAAGTGATAACCCGGAGTCATGCTGTTCTCAAAAAAAGATATTTTATTTGTATTTGTATGTTTTGCGAAAACTTAAATAAAACTTTTATAAAAAAAATAAACCTTGACAATTATGATTTATTTAATATGACAAAATCATATTCAACCCAGATCACTATGTCATCCTGAAAAAATGAATAATAATTAATGTATTTATCAAGTGTTGCACACACCACAATTTATTCTGACAATTCACATGTGAGTAGGTTGGACTCAATGACATAATTGTTTCTAAGTCACTATTGAGTGACTGAATAAAAAAATGAAGTTGGGTCTCTATTTATTTATTAAATTTAATTGCCACCCATCTCGTATCGAAATGACTCCTTCTGATTGTATTTCAAAACTCTTTAACTGTTATCTCAACGTTGTAAGTCTAGTTTATTTTCCTAACTTGCAAAGAACTTGTAAACTGACATATAATGGCACATTATTTAAGCTTTGTATATGGCTACAGCAAACCTCCTTCCCAGGCAGAAGGAAATCAACAACCAGCAGATGACCTGAATGTGTTTTACTGTAGGTTTGAAAGGAAACTACAGCCACCTTTCTTCACAACCTGCATCTCAAACACATCAACAATAGCCAAGCCTCCTACAACTGGCCCCAACCCATTGGGTTCATAACCTCTGGTATTCACAGAAAAAGAAGTGCAAGATCTATTTCACAGACAAAAGCCAGGAAAAGTGCCAGGGCCAGACTAGATAACTCCTTGTTTAAAAGTCTGTGCTGAGCAATTGGTCCCATCTTCACCCGAATCTTCAATAGATCACTAGAGACGTGCTATGTTTCTTCTTGCTTCAAACACTCTACTATCATCCCAGTGCCAAAGAAGCCCTCCATCAAGGAACTGAATGACTACAGACCAGTTGTTCTAACATTTGTAGTTATGAAAATCTTTGAAAACCATCACGGATCCGCTGTTTGCATACTGAGCAAATAGATTGACAGATGATGCTATTAATATGGCTCTGCATTACATCCTACAATACTTTGAATCTCCAAATACCTACGCAAGGGTCCTCTTTGTAGACTTCAGTTCAGCTTTCAATACCATCATTCCAGACATTCTTCCAACTAGTGGTACCTGAACACACTTGTAAGTGGATCATAAGCTTCCTAACAGACAGGAAGCAGCAGGTGAAGCTAGGCAGAATCACATCCAATACCTGTATAATCAGCACAGGGGCTCCCCAAGGCTATGTGCTTTCTCCACTTCTCTTCTCCCTATATACCAATGACTGCATCTCAAATGATCCATCTGTTAAAATACTGCCTATGACTATTATTAAGTGTTGTACCTTATGATTCTTGACTCTTGACAAATGTATCTTTTCTTTTATGTATACTGAGAGCATTTGCACCAAGACAAATTCCTTGTGTGTCCAATCACACGTGACCAATAAAGAATGCTAATTCTAATTCTATAGTCATTCGGTATATGAATAAAGCTAAGCAAATTTGCTTCTCACCAAACTGAAGTCAAAAAGTTAAGCCTACAAGAGTACTATTAAAAAGAAGCATTCAGACATAGTGTGATTTGCACTGTCAAAATATGCCTTGGCACATCTAACTGTGAGGCCATGTCCATTTAGGTTAGCTAATGAAGAATTCTTCATTTATTGACTTAAATACACACAAAAAAGAAATTGCTCCTTTTTTATTCCATAGCCCAGATGCATTGCTTCAGGATTTTTTTTTTTTGGGGGTGAGGGGATAGCATTGATAAACCCTGTCTCTAGAGAAAAAACCAGCACATTTTTAGTATAATTGTTTGTCTAGTATGTCTAGCTTTTGAAATAACATATTTGGGACAATGTACACCCAACATTTTTAAACAAACTATTTAAGTCTGTATAAGTGAAAAAAAGAAAATATCACATTAAATAATTCTGTGTGCTCCTTTATTCAGATGTGTTATAGGTAAACTATGAATAAAATCTGGTCTGTATTGAGGCAGAACCCACCCCCCACCCCACTTCCAAAGTTGATTCAAGATCATAGATGGCTGATGAAAGATTGAGCTAGTTTTCAAGTTTTCCAGAATCTTCATTGGTGTAATAAAAACAGAAAATAGAACAATAAAGGTGTGTGCATTTTTTTTAAACAAAAGGCTGGATGTTTAAAACCATGGGGTTTCTGATTTCAGGCCGATCCCTAGATAAAGGCAATGAATTGAATGCAGAATTATTCTTGTTGGCATCACATTGCATCAGTGTTAGGAGACAAAGGAAAAAGTCGTACTCCACCATGTCTGAAGTATGCAGGCAGGTATACAATATTCAGTAAAGCAGGATCAATTCCTCCAAAGCAAATACACTTCTTGGAGACCAGAACAGGGAAGCAAGGAGTTGATAGAGCTTGTTCTTGTTGTTAGTTGTGAAGTCATGTCTGACCCATCGTGATCCCATGGGCAATGTTCCTCCAGGAACATTGATAGATAACATTGATAGAGCTACAGGCAATCATTTAAATCATGGAGACAGACTCCAGAGGACCACCCAATTTTTACTAGCAGCCAATCAAATGAAAAACAGTAGTAAGAACAGGAAGTAATTAAATATTAGTGAAGGAGATTCCTCTGTTACTGTTGGTTAAACTGGGAAGTTAAAGCATCCTGGAAGAAGGTAATGGCAAGCTACTTCCATATTATTTTTTTTTGCCAAGAAATGTCTATGAAACCATGAGAAATTGGGCTCAACTCGAAGAAGACTTTCTTAACCAGCTCAAAAATTATCTCCCACAAAATATATAATTCTTGCTCATTGACCAACATTCTTTTTCAATAATCAGTGAAGGAGGTGATGTTTTTATACATTGATATGGTTAGACTAATGGAATTATGGCCAAACATTACAGGAAACTTCTTTTAAGTAAATGAAAGCTGTTTGGTTGAGGAAAAGGTTGTAATAAATGTTTAACACAAAGAGAATTAATTATACATAACTCCATTTCAGAAGTATCTGGGATGAAATAAATGTCTCTAATAAGTTATTCCCAATTAGGAGAAAAAGATCTGGACTATAGAAACTAAGGTATAATACAGACATAAGTATTAAAATAGCCATTTTTTCTTTCCATTTGTATTCCACTTATGTTGACCAATCAGTAAGACTGTTGGTGATGCACAACAAATAAATACAATGTTCATAGAATGACACATTCACGGAAAATATATAAAGCAGGTCATAAAATCAAAATGAGAAATAAAAAAAATCAATCAAATGATTAGAGGACTGGAGGCTGAAACATATGAAAAATAGTTGCAGGAATTGGATATATTCTAGTTTAAAGAAAAGAACCAAGGGTGACATGATAACAGTGTTTCAATATCTAAGGGGCTGCCATAATATCTAAGGGGCTGCCCTGCTCAATCTATTTTCCAAAGCACCTGAAGGCAAGACAAGAAGCAATGGATGGAAACAAATCAACTAGAACTAAGGAGAAATTTCCTGACAGTTAGAAGTGTTCCATTGTTGGTGGGTCTTTAAGAAGGGATTGGACAACCATTTGTCTGAACTGGTAGAAAGTTTCTGGCTTGAGCAGAGGGTTGGATTAGAAGACCTCCAAAGTCTTTTCCAACTCTATTGTTCTATTATCATCTCACTCACCATATGCCCTCCAAAACAATGTGGTTTTTAACAGCTACCAGAAGGTCAGTGCACTAATGTGGGGCAAAGCTGACATCTAAAGACCAGTTTAGTGGCAAAAGGCACTTAGATAGAAATCTGGAAAATATCAGTTATAATTAATTCTAATCTTTCTGATATTGTTGAAGATCATCTTCAAGTTTTGCTAAAATGTTTGCTTTGCCACTTTGGAGGGAATGAGAACAGAGATAACTGAGGCAGGATAAGGATAGATAGAAACACAATTTACATCAGCAGCTTAAGAAGTATAAAATAGTATCTGAAAAAATGAGATAAACATTTAATGTTGATCACTGTGGGTGAAGGGAAGAACCTTTTTCAGTTGGTGGAATCTGTCCCTGGAACAGGGCTGGCCCTATTGTTCAGCATCCTGAGGCATCATCTCAGGCTAAGATTCAGATCTCAGTTTAATTGGCTTCTGTTTGGGTAATGGAGATATCCATCTTGCCTTCACCTCAAGCCAACAATGCATCTTGAATTGACCCTATTTCCTCATGACAAGTTTGTAAAGTTAGAAAATCTCCAGGCCTGAGTTTTGCAAATGTGGCAAGATGAAATCCTCATGAAATTGTCTGCACTAGAACTGAAGTCTGTCAGGTGATGGTACTTAGACAACTTTGATGTATTATAAAAAGATAAGCAGGGAAAGACCTGGGAGACAAACAGATGATCTTAGGGCTGTTGTTTAGAAAATGAAAAAGCTGTCCCAAAAGAAAAAAAAACACTTTTATATCATTGTTTGTATGTGTCTATGCCTGTCTGTCTGTATATGTATATATATGTGGTATACACACACGTATTACGTACATATTTGTCTAAGAAATTGACACAAAATTTGAGCTTGTCTGTAGCATCCATCAGTTATCAAACTGACATAAGCAGCATCATGATGTCAGTGAAAACCCTGATCTTTTCCCTCTGTGCCCCAAACTGATTCCATGGCATCATGTTGCTTAAATTAATCTTGCAGACACTGCTGAACCTCAAAAATTGACATGACATAGAATAGAAGATAGAATAACATGGAATAACAGTGGACTTTGGAGATCTTCTAGTTCTACCCTCTGCTCAAGGAGGAGATCCTATCATTCCAGATAAGTGGTTGTCCAATCTCTTCTTGGAAACCTTCAGTGATGGAACACTGAAACTTCTGGAAGCAAGCCAAATGATTGCAAGTCAATTAATTGATGTCACTGTCAGCAATTTCACCTTAGTTCTAGGTTGGATCTCACTTTAATGATCTTCCATCATTCTTACTAAGGAAAGGGTCAAGGAGGAAAATTTAGGTCAGGTGTGTCCAACTCTCAACCCATGGACTGCATGTGGCCCTGGCTAGATAGTAATACAGCCCCAGAAGACTGTATAAAATAAAAGAAGCTTGTTATTTATATACATTTAATACTATACCACACTGGTGGTATTCAGCAGGTTCTGACCAGTTCTGGAGAACCGGTAGCCGAAATTTTGAATAGTTCAGAGAACTATGAAATACTACCTCTGACTGGAGATTTTACAGTATCCTTCCCCTGCCATGTCCACCAAGCTACACCCACAGAACTAGTAGTAAAAAATATTGAATCCCACCACTGCTATATTACATATGTTATCTGTAGTTTGAGATAACATCTCTTCACTCAGTGTGATGCAGGCAACCCAAAGTTTGGACATCCATGAAATTGAATTGAAGGAGAAAAGCTATGAGTGAAGTTCATATTAATGGGTATATAAGAGTTAGTGGACAGAAAGGTCATTTGGTTTCTGAAAAGAAAAAGAAAAGCAAGTCAGAAACCTAGGTCATCTAATAACTCTATCCACCAGAGATTAAGACAAAGAAAATAAGCCATTCTTCGCATGACACATTATCAATCTGTGTGAGTTGTTAGCAAAGGATGTTGGCTTTGAAAAAAGTTAAGAAATATCAGCAGAAGATGCTTCATTGACTGTGAACTGTAATAGCAGGGGCAATCCTTGGGTTGAACAAGACATTTTATACTTTATCTTAAAATCATAATTAAAAAATATACTCAGGCCTTAATATCAACATTATAATAGTGTAATCATAATGTCATCGGTCATCCAATCTGCATAAACACTGTTTCCCAAATCAAAAGATATTTTGAAGAGGTGTACATATATTTAATTTTAATTTCATGTTCAATGATGGCCCACATCAAAATAATAAGAGACATTTATTTTGTATTTAAATCTATTTATAATGCAACTTTGTTAAAACCTGTGTTTTCTAAAAACATAGCCATATCCAAAATCCATACAAATCAGGTTTAATATTGCTTTAAAAATACCAATATCAAATTCAATAAATGAGGTATGGGGAAGGCATTCCATAGCACTATAAAACCAGTATAAAAATGGAAATTAAGCATAATAAAACTGATCAGGAAGCAGCAAGGAAGACAAATTTTTGACAACCAAATATTATAACTTAGACTTGGGGGAATCCTCTAGTAGAAACAACATGTCAGATACCACATACGAGCAGTAGGAGCAGGACTAAAACTGGACATATTAGAATAGAGGTGTCTAATCTGGGCAGCCTGAAGATCTGTGGACTTCCCCAGCCAATCTCCAATTCTACCTTTTTGAAATGAAAACCAAAATTGGGAAGAATTTGCCAAGTGGCATTTGAAATGAATAATAGAATAACAGATTTGGAAGGGAGCTTGGAGGTATTCTAGTCTAACCGCTAGCTCAAGCAGGAGACTCAAACATTCCAGACAAGTTATTCTTCAGGTTTTTCTTAAAAGCCACCAGTGATGGAGCACCCACAACTTCTGAAGGCAAGCCATTCCACTGTTCAATTGTTCTCACGGTTAGGAAATTTCTCCTTAGTTCTAGGTTGCAATGGGGTTGAGTTTCAGGTACAACGGGGTGACATTTCCTCCTTAATCATTGGAATGGTTTTAAAGGACTACAGAATTAAGATTCTGTTATCATTTAATTTGCAATGCTTGTCCTTATTTTTCATCGCAAGGGAATCATATGTATGTGACAAGAAGACCACATTCTGCTGACAATGGAATATCTTTATATATATAAAGATCTCTTCCAGACAGTGAAACACAATGAAATAAAGAGGATATTTTAAGAATATGCAGTATGCTGAGGAAGAATTAATAAAGTGCAAAAATATAATAAAGCAATATCAGACAAATTGCAGACATTCAATAGAACAAAGTGCAAAGAAACATTAAAGAGATGCTTCTTCATAAATCTGAGAAATAATAGATGGGAAAATTGCCATAGCTTTTCTGGACACACTTTCCATCAGTTTGCCCATTGCCTAAAGCCAATGGGAAATGTAATCCAATAAAATTGGATGCTAGTGGCACATTGGTTAGAATGCAGCATTGCAGGCTAACTCTGCCCAATGCCAGTTCGATCCTGACCAGCTCAAAGTTGACTTAGCTTTCCATTCTTCCAAGGTCGATAAAATGAGGACCCAGATTGTTGGGAACAATATGCTGACTCTGTAAACTGCTTAGAGAGAGCTGTAAAGTACTGTGAAGCAGTATATAAATATTAAGCGCTAATATTTAGTGCTATCAATTTGGTGGATGCTGCTCTCAGAAACTGAGATGATTCAAAGATAGTGCTGACTGGAACTTGGAAACAAATTAAGAGGGATCCTGGATATATCTTCATAAAGTACTGAATGTAAAAACAATAAAGTGTTGTGGGAGTGAAAAGGAGCAATGGTGCTTTAAACTGACTCATGTTTAATGGCTACCATGCTGGTAGTGGAATTCTGGGAGTTGAAGTTCACAAGTCTTAAAATTGCCAAGGTTGACAATTTTGCTGCAGACTAGGCCAATCTAGAGACTGAGAAAGAGAGACACTGTTTACAGTGTCATTACAAAATAGATATTTTTTTTAAAAAATGGACTTAATTCACATATGTAGGCTGATTCTTTAATTATTTCAATGTGCTGAATTGACTTGTTTTAGATGTCTGGGAGAAAGCAAAATGTGCTGAGTTGGATAGAACATTGGTTTAAGCCAGCATGCTGTCCTTATGCTCTAATAACTTCAGTAAATGATGTACAAACATCTAAAGAAGGGAACTTCTAAGCCCCTGTTGAATATCTTCTTTTCTAATGATTGTCCCAAGAAGGGATAGCATTAGAGACCATAAATTGTCTTCTGGCTTTAGAAGCTCTGTTGTAGCTCCCACAATAGGAGGAGGGAGGGAGGGAGGGAAATGGGGCTCTTAATAGCTCATTAAGACATTTCCCCCCCCTTTTGGGTCCAAATGGAATAAAAAAGAGACTCTTAAAAGAATGTAAAAGAAATTTTTAAAAAAGCAGCCCAGCAAATATATAAGGATAGTATAACACAGTGAAAATTTAGTTAGGAAATCTGAATGCAATTAACTTGTGCAATTTTTAATGTTAATTTAAATTCTCAGGAACATTCAGTCAAGGGAAGAGACAGAGATTCTCTAACTAGAATTAAATCTCCCTTTGAAATTTTTTACTTGGCCAGATGAAATCCAAGTATCTTAATGCTCAACCTGTTTTACATGGAGCGTGTCCTTGCATGTCCTTGTTTACTGTAAGCAATACAGATTGTGCCAGAAAGAGACCACTGATTCGGAAATTTAAGTTAGTATGTTAGTAGCTTTTTGAGTCCCATTAGGATTGTATTGAACACACAGGTTGAAATCATTTTAGTTTAGTTTAGTTTGCTATGGACTATTAAATAGCTCAGGGATGGTCAGTAGATAAATTTAATGAGTAAATTATTTTCTTTAAAAATAAATAAATGGTATAGAGGTACATTTGTCTGTTTTGGCGTATTATAGCACTGGCATCTTTTGCTTAAAATGAAATAACTCCCCAAATGTTTCTTTTATTTGTTCTTATGTAAAAAAAACTAACTACTGCATTCCCAGGAAGGCTGGGCCCATTTATTAATTATTCCCAGTGCCTCCAGATAAAACCTTTCCTTTATCTAGTCCCATTCTACTCCAGCCTTCTCTGTCTTGATATCTTATTAAAGTCTCTCTCCTCCTCTTACTTATGACCTTAGTTCACTAAATTAGTTAAGACAAAGCTGTCAATCCTACACACCAAGAGTGGATACTTTTGAATTAGTAAATATTTCTGAGAAGATATCGAATTACAGCTGCTGGCTAGTTGTAATTCTCAGGCACCTATTCAAAAGTAAATGCCATTTAATCCACCACCACCCACATAGTTAAGATCCTTTCTTGAACAGATGAACTTAATATGTTTACATCAACATGTATTCAGTCTCATGACTTCTTGCATGCATATTTAAGCATTTAGATATAAGGAATAGTTGCTGGAATTGGGTATGTCTAATATAATGAAAAGAAGGAGTAGGGGTAACATGATAGCAGTGTTCCAATATCTCAGGGTCTGCCACAAAGAAGAGGGAGCCAAGCTATTCTCCAAAGCTCCTGAGGGCAGGACAAGAAGCAATGGATGGAAACTAATCAAGGAGAGAAGCAACCTAGAACTAAGGAGAAATTTCCTGATTGTTAGAACAATTAATCAGTGGAACAACTTGCCTCCAGAAACTGTAAATTCTCCAGCACTGGAAGTTTTTAAGAAGAAATTGGATAACCATTTGTCTGAAGTGGTGTAGGGTTTTCTGCCTAAGTAGGGGGTTGGACTAGAAGACCTCCAAGGGTCCCTTCCAACTCTGTCATTCTGTTCTGTTCCATACCCCAACCCACTTCATGGGGTTGCTGTTATGGAGGAGGAAAGGTATATTGTATATGTTTGCTGCTTTGAGTCATTTGTAAAATAATAAATAAATAAATATATGCTATAAACTATAGTAACATGACCACGGTATGCTTCAAATAGTAAATTTGGCTGTAAACATGGGTGGGTAGCTGAGCCCCCAAAATGTGATCATATGACTGCTGGGAGAAGTGGCAGCTGTCAGAACTCCAGGACTGGGTTGTGGGTACCTTTTGGAGTGTAATTTCCAATAGTCACTAAGTAATCACTCATAAATCAAGGACTACCTGTATTTCAGCGACGCCCATACTGCTACAAACAACTGAAGCCCAAGTGAGTCGTGGGCTGGGATATGATGCAAGCAACATCATTGGGGCACAGCAGAAAAGAGACGTTTCTCAGAACTCTTTTTGTATTGTGGCATATGACAAGAAGGAAAGGTTCAGAAGTGGTTTGTGTCTGTGTGTGTCTGTGTCTGTGTGTGTGATTATATTGTCTGCATTAAAGTACAAATTTTCCTTTTGCTTCATAACAGGTTATATCACCATTTTAGGCTGACATCAGGATTGTGGCCTTTCCTTCTAAATGAAAAGAATGTATAAGCAACTGGGTCTGACATTTTATTATGCAAGAACAGAAAGTTTCCTGGGGGTGAGGACAGAACTGATAACTCTGAAAACATTTTTCTAACTTTCTACAAAGCCAATAATAGGTCCCTCTGAGAGGAGAAACTTTGCTTCAGTCGGAAAGGACAAAGGATATTTCTGCCATGGTGAATCCTGAAGCACCTTGGAGAGAATTTCCCGCTGAAACATTTAACATTTGCCTGCCCTTCTGCTTTACCCAATGTTTGCCATCCCCTAGGTTTAAAGTCAGGATTGATTTGATAGTGCTTGGTTGGCAAATTGCCTCTCAAAAAGAAAAGGAAAAGTAACGAGGTTACATTGTGAATGGCCCTGGGGGATTGAAGCGGGGGTGGGGGTGGGGGGGAGAAATTGCTGAGCTGCACCATATGGACTGCTGTATGGCAAAGAATATGCTTTATTGGCATGGCTTGAAGGTTTACAAGCAATCTTCTTGAAGTTTTAATGGTTGCTTGGGTGATTTATCCTGTCTTGAGAGTTGTGGTAGTGAGGAGGCACCCAATTCCTGAGCTCTTACTTTCCTTTATTATCAGATCCTTTCATCTTCCCTACAATTCACCTCCATCGACCATAAATAACTCCATTATAGACCACACAAAAGAAATATGTAACCATTCTCATGTAAGTTTGAAGGTTCCATATCACGCATTTACAAATTGAGTTTGATAATCTAAAGCTTTGTATATTTTGGAAGAGGAGAGGGATCAAGGCAGTTTCATTCTTAGCTGTGCATACCACCAGCCCTAAGGCCAATTGGTCAAATATTGAATGGTTTAATGATTTACCAGGACAGGAAAAAATGCATAATACAATGTACTTGAATGATTGTATTCTTTTGTCTATATTTCTGTATAGTGAATTCTCAAAAATTAATTTTATAGTTGTGACTTATGTATGTATGTATGTATGTATGTATGTATGGTATTCAGCTTTGTTCGGGTATTTTCCCACGTCATTGTAGTTGTGCTTTTAAAGTTGTAGCAACGTTTCAGCAGAATCTCATCTGCCATCATCAGGCTTCTGTATATGTATATATTTAAAAAGTATGATTTCTACAACATAATTTTATCGGGTCTCGTGTAAGCAGGAGCATAGGTACTGTTAAAGTTATGCTATTTGCATCCAATCTACAATTAGAAAAAAATAATATAATAATTTTCCTTCACTTTTACCATAATACCAAAATGTACGTACTTCTACAAATAATTAGGAACTCTAATGCATCATTTTAAATCTATATTTAGTAATTATTTAGATATGTTTATTATACATACTCATTTTCAAGCTTGAATAAAAATGCCAAATGCAAACCACCATACAAAGTCAAAATTTCAAATAACTAGGAATCTACTTTTTGTCGCAGACAAATTCGCATGTTGCAATACTTAGAATATTAAGATCACAATAAAAACCTGCCTGTTGGCAAACTTAATCCTGAAAGAAAGCATGCATTTATTTTGCAATTTTGCATAATTGGTTTTGTTGTTTTGCATAATTAAGGTTTTAGTTTGGGAACATTTCCTCCTGTTTCTTTCTTCAAAGTAAATAAGAAAAAAAACATGAACTAAGTTTGTTTCTACAGCAAACACATTCATAATTCATTTGAAAGTTTCATTAGCATGTTTAACTATCACTTGCACTGGGAACAGCTGCTAACTAGCAATTTCACAAACTTCTCACATATGAATAAACTTTATTTTTTTTAGTAAAAAGATTGAGACAGTATAATGAAACCTTAATACCAGCTCTATAAAAGCTTCTAAATTTCCCAATATACCCATAAACATATGCAAGCTTTTTTGGGGGGTGAAGTGGAAGAAATGTAAGCAGATTCTGCTGACAATTTTAATATGTATAGGTAGAAACAACAATTTTAGTAAGAATGCTGTAGATTTTTAAAAAAGATGCCTGTATAAACCATCATATGCCTATATAAACCATAATAAAGTTGTTTGTGTAAACTATCAACTTGGTTAACTTATGATTCCATGACCTTCACAATGCACAATAGAAACAGAAGTTTTTGTCTAACAGAAATTAGTTTTTAAGTGATGTACCAGGAAATATCAGGGCTTAAGTCTATGCTGAAAATTAACAACAACAAACCAAAAGAAGGCAGTGACAAGCCACTTTCATACTGTGACCAAGAAAAAAGCTGCAAAAAAGGTGGAGAACCTTGGGGACTTGTTTTGATTTGATTTCAGACATGAGCACAGAAATGAAAGCATATTAGCCACTCTTATAGATGACTTCTGGAAGCAGAAGTGGTATTCAGCAGGTTCTGACCAGTTCTGGAGAACCGGTAGCGGAAATTTTGAGTAGTTTGGAGAACCAGCAAATATCACTTCTGACTGGCCCTGCCCCCATCTATTCGCTGCCTCCCGAGTCCCAACTGATTGGCTGGGACTTCTTTTGTTGCCCTGCACAGGAGAACGGAGGTGGCAAGCAGGTTAGTGGGGTGGGGAGGGAATGGAGATTTTGCAGTATCCTTCCCCTGCCATGTCCACCAAGGCACGCCCACCAAGCCACGGCCACAGAACCAGTAGTAAAAATTTTTGAATCCCACCACTGTCTGGAAGGATACAGGTATGGGGAGCATGACCCTCCTGGTTTTCCCTGGTCTTTCAGCTGCCCTTGAATAACTGTAACATTCCTTTGACCAGCTTTGACTGTTGCAGAAGGAGCATTTGGGAGGGGGGGTGCAATGACCTTCCTCCTTTCTGCACAGTTAGGTGGTAACAATTGGCAAGAACATTCATTTTATATATATATATGTATGTATGCATGCATGTATATGTATATGTGTGTGTGTGTGTGTGTGTGTGTGTGTGTGTGTGTGTGTGTGTGTGTATCTTTGGTTATTTGGGTTTTCTCCCGCATAAAATTGGAAGTATCCTGGCAACGTTTCGACGAAATCTCATTCGTCCTCTTCAGGCTTGTGTCTTTGGCTTTGTGCTTCTCTAGAAATGCCAATCAAAATCCAAGACAGAGAACAAGAGAACAACAAAGCCCTCCTCCCATATATAAAAGGCACTACAGACAAAATCAGCAAGATCCTCCAAAAACACAACATTAAAACAGCATTCTGCACAAACAGAAAAATATCGACCATCCTAAGAAACCCTAAAAACAAAATCGAGTTAGAAAACCAAGGAGTATACTAAATCCCTTGCCCCACCTGCCCCACCACATACATCGGACAAACCAACAGAAGAATAAGTGCATGCATTGAAGAACACAAAAACTCAATCAAAAAAGAAGAACCGACCTTTTTCCTGGTCTAACACCTCAAAGCCACAGGACATGAGATTGCCTTTAAAAATACCAGAACTATCGCCAAAACCCAACACTTCAACAACAGAATAATCAGAGAAGCCATAGAGATAGAAAAACGCCCACACAGCATGAATAAACGAAATGATATTTCACGCCTACCAGCCATTTGGAAACCCACCCTCATGAACAAACAAGTACCTAACATGAAGAATGACATCAGACCCACACCCATGAGGGCCACACAAGATGCTACCACCACACTTCCACGTAGAAAGCAGACTCACATCCACACAGAAGATGAGACATGACCATGGACCAGAAGTCGTACCGCAGCTGCATCACTACCCACTTCAAACCCCTCCAACCCATACATGAAGCAAACTGACGCCCACCATGAAGATGTGGCATGACCACAAACGTGAAGCCAAACAGCAGGATCACAGCTCACCAGATCAAATCCCCCAGCAACTAAGACAGCAACTAAGACTAACCTATATATGTGTGTGTGTGTGTGTGTGTGTGTGTGTGTGTGTTTTCTTAAGTTTTCGCGGGTACTTACATGTATGGCATTCAGCTTTGTTTGGGTATTTTCCCACGTCATTGTAATTGTGCTTTTAAAGTTGTAGCAACATTTCGGCAGAATCTCATTTGCCATCATCAGGCTTCTGTATAGTGTTCATCTGTGAGTGAGACTTTTATACTGGTTTCAGATTTAAATTTGGTTTTTTGGTTTTTTCTTCATCCAGGTTGGAGATTAGGAATAATTTATTGAGTCAACAAGTAGGATAGGTTGCCTCATGAAACAGTATGTTCTCTTCTCTCATTGGAAATTTACAGAGGCTGGACTGCCATCTGTCTGAAATAGTTTAATAGATCCTGCACTGCAAAGAGGGATAACTAAATGATCTCTAAGACACATTCCAAATCTGTGATTTTACTTTCTGTCCTTCACTCCTTCAAGCAAACCCCATGAGAAATTGGTTATAATTGGTCTTAATGCACAATAGTAGGATCTTGAAGGATTTACTGGACTTCACAATCACGAGCTACCTATTGATGACTTAAGGATGCTTTTAGACTCTGAAAATATTGGAAGCAATCTAAAAGCCCCTTCCAGGTATAATCTTTATCTATATCAGGGGTGTCAAACTCACGTTGTCACAGCATCATCATGTGACGTATCGGGACTTTTTTCCCCTTTGCTAAACTGGGCGAGGCCAGGGGCCGGCATGGACACATCCAGCCCACAGCTCGCGAGTTTGACACCCCTGATCTATATCATAGGTCTGTTTCCTTGAGATTGCCATGTCAAAATCTTACCTACTTCATTAATAAGTAAGACAAGTTCTTTAAACCTTTATGTCTGCAATCAATCACTTTATATTGTAACCTTCCAATCACATAATCAGGATTAATTGTAACATAATGCCTAGACTATGTTTTGAAAAAAATCTTCTTGAAAATATGTTAGACTGAGATGAACCATGGAATCTTACAATTTAAATGAATCCGGACAACACATTGCAAGAATTTTGAGACATTTTGTATCATAAAACATTATTTGGATCAAAGTCTTATACATTTTTGCAACCCTGATTGATTGATTATGTCATCATCAAATCAGTGTCAAGTATCAGTTTCCCATAGATGTTCTCCACAATTGTTTGTCCCTAAACTGGTGCTTCTGATTTTCTAATGAGGCATCCATTGCTGCTATAATTGAATCTACATATTTTGACACTGGATGTCATTTTCCTTGAATTTATAAGATTTTGGGTATGCCATGATTTTGGGTATGTCATTGAACTCAGCAAACCATTCAATAAGCATCTTTTATCCACACTAATCAAAATGGAGAAATATAAACTAAGCATCATGCCCCTGTCAGAGTCTGAATCCGAGGAGAAAGATGAACAGCTGACAGGGAGTAGGAGTGTGGCTCTATTGGCTGTAGAAGAAACTGGGGAAGGGCAAAGTCCAGCTGGACAGAGCAGGAGGAAGTAGAACAAGCGAGAGGGAATTCAGAGGAAGACCCAGGGCATGCAGGGAGGAATGGAGAAAAGAGCAATGTGGGTTGCATGACTTACAGGGAAGGAAAGGGTACTGATTCCCTTCATTAGCCACACCTGGGAAGAGAGTTTAAAAGAGATGCATGCTGAGTGTGGCATCTACTGGGAACAAACATGAGTTTATTTTGTGCTGACTTTGGTTATCTGTATTCCTGGCATCCTCTCAACCGTGCTGAATTACTACTGTTCTTTCACGTCTGGAATTCCTTCTCCTGCCCTGCTGGACTAATTACATCATCTTGCCTTGATTGGACTTATAGTTAAAGTTTTTGTTGACCATGTTTTGGACTTGATTCTCTGCAGCCAAATGCTGTTCTTGGGAGAGTTTTTCTCCAGCCAGAAGGTAACCAGGATATTGGCAGCAAAGTTGGAGCAAATAAAGGGACTCCTACTGATTATCTGACTGTGTTGTCTTTGTGCCACGCCTTGGATCATCACACTAAATATTTAACTTTTAGATGGATTGAATGCCCAGTATGGAAATGTTGGTTCCTACTGCACCGTGAACACCTCTTTTAGTGTTCACTGGGCTACATACATGTGCAATTTCTAACCCAATAAAGTATACAGTAGAAATAACCTTCCTGTGGAGTGAGTTTCTCTTTCTAGTCCATCTTGTACAGTTGATACACTTTGACCATAATTGAAGCAGTAGGCTCTTTTGTGGAAACTTGTGATGATAATTTTTGATGAGTTTTTAGGGTGTTACACAATTTACTGTTGCTGTGGCTACCTTTCAAAAAACCTGGAGGACTTCACATTGCAGTCAAAAGAGTCCAGCAGAGATTATACTACCTGAGACTTCTCAGGAAACAACAACTGAATGAAAACTGCTGGTGACCTTCCACCATAGAGAGTATTTTAACATACTGCACCTCTGTATGGTTTGCCAATTGCACAGTGGCAGATAGGAAAGCACTCCAGAGGGTTAATGTCATTGCCCAGAAGATCATTGGTTGCCCTCTCCCCACTTTGGAAGAGCTTTATAGCTCCTGCTGCCTTAAGAAAGTTCAAAACATTCTCAAAGATCCATCTCATCCTGGGGACTCTTTTTTTTTGAACTATTACCACCTGGTAGAGGGTATAGGATAATAAAAGCAAGGACAAGTAGACTGAAAAACAGCTTCTATTCCAGGGTAGTAACTATATTGAATTCTACTGTATAGTGTAATATTAATGCAATATTGAGTTTTCAGTTCAATTGTATAAAATGTGAAGGATGTGTGTTTGTGTTTTATTTTTATAGTTATAATATACACTGAAGATGGCATTTAATTTCATTGTATGAGATGCGATGACAATAAACTAAACTATAGAATGCAGCACAGAATGTAAAAACAATAACAAGAAAGAAACATTAATGTAATTAAATACATGAAACACCAAATTGGGAATGATATAGACATGGCCATTAGTCCAAATACAAACATTTGAATCTTTTATAGCTGTCAATTTAAACTGACATTGGTCTAGCAAAAGACACATTATTAAGAATATACTCCAATATTTGATTAAATTTATCCTTCATTTAAGGATAAATGAGACACATTTTTCTCAACAATTTTCTTTTTTCTGATGATTTTTATTCCAATGCAACTGAATAACGCAGTGCCAAAACTTTTTGTTTGGAATACTGATGAAATGAAAGATGCACTTGTGTTTTCTTGTACATTTGCCATAACAAGCCTAGCAACTAACAGGAAGTACTTATTCAAAAAAAATATACGTTGCATCTATTTGTACTCACTAGGGAACATAGCATAGTAAACGAACAGCAAGATTCATCGGGAAAGATTACATAGTAATTTTCCCAATCTCTTCAAACAAAAATACAAACTTACAGGGAACTGGATAACATTTTGCTTCCTAAACACTTTCGGGTATGTCTGATAAATTTTTGGTTGCTAATGATGAAAATAGCCTGTAATTTAATCTATCATGTATCTTTTTATAGAAAATATTCTGTTTTTACACAATGGCAATGATCACTCTTCAGTATTCCACATATGAAAGAAACATATGAAAATATGGAACTCTTGTTGAAGCACATCACGTACAACTGTAATAGTTGTTGTTTTAGTTGGAGAACTACAAATAGTAGTTCTGCTGCTTGGAATGTGGGTCAGATATACCAAGTACTGTTGTTATATATGCAAATGAGACAGCCATGCAAGAGACTTGTGTTACATTAAAAAGAAATGGCCACTCTGAAAGAATGTGGTTCCAGAACACAAAAATATGGCACATGAAGCACTTGTTGACCAAAGACATTTTTACCTCCACTGCACATAAAGCTTGGACAGATGAAAAATTTTCTGAAAGCAATGAACAAAAAGGTAAAGGTTTTTGTTATTTGAGACAGATGTTTCCAAAAACAGTTGAGGCCAAGATTAAGAAAAGCATTTTTGCTGGTCCACAAATCAGATACATCATCAATGACAAGTGGTTCTAAAATTGTTAGTGAGGCCAGACATTAATGGATTCTTTGTCTCAGTTTTACTTGAAATGCTGGGTCCTGAGTGCAGTCTATTAAGATTGCACTGTAATATAATGTAATTAATTATTATAATATGTGGGGGGAGTGGAAAGTCCTTACCTCAATCTCATTTGATGGTAGAAATAATATTTATAAATTCTTTCTGATCTAAGATATCACCTCTGCTTTATTCCTCCTTTAAATATAGTCATTTCTCTATTTTTAACCCTATCCTCTTTGTATTAGGCTATCTGTATCTTGATTCTCAAACGCCACTGCTATCTATACCTTGTTTGAAGTAAAAGCCTCGAAAGTAGTTGGACTTTCGTTAGTTTATGACCGCAGTAACAGGCAACAACCCAACAACCAGCACACAGCAAGCTAGAAGTGGAAAATGCATAAGTGAAATCATCAGAGCAAGCTTGTGGGCACCATGCTTAAGAGGAAGATGTTATCTTGTTTTCAATATTACTTAGCTCTACAGCAGAGGAAGAGATAAGACAACAGGAATGCATCAATTGTTCCTTTGCAGAATTCAAGCTAGTGTCGAGACTGTGGTCTAAAGTTTTCTGGTTTTTTTAAAGGTGGGGTATCTTGAGTGGTATCTGGAAATTAATCAACACTGTTAACTAATTCAATAATTTGAACTGGTTAATTAAATGCATTTTAGCTGGTTCATTGCCTAACTGGCAAAATAGCTTTTGAATAGTTTTTTCTCACGTTTCTTGTTATACAACTCTACTAGGATAAATATTATCTGTTACAACTAGCAATACTTTGAATGCTACTTAAAAATAAGTTGCAGGGATCAAGGCCTGATCGTGAAAGATTTCCCCTCTTTTTAAAAACTTGTTAAATACAGTTTTATAAAACATTTTTTAAAAAATAATGACAGACATTTTGCAATGTCTAATGTTTAACTAATTGAGATCTTGTATATGCCATGTTTCACAAGCCTAAAATTAACATGGCAATTTTTTTTGCATATTTTTACTCTTAATTTTAATAATATTATTTTTTAAAATCCTGATATTTTATATATTAATATGATTGTTTTTATATGTGCATTATTTTATTGGATTGTTTTAAGATACTCACAGTCACCTTTGGTGAAATAGGCAGCCATAAAAATCTAAGAAATAAATAAAAGGCATGACATGATTAAACACTCATGTATTTACATTTACAATTTAGAGAGCAAGGGAGATGATCTTGAGGAAAAATATTCCAGAACTTTTACCTAGGCAAAAGAGGCTAAAGATTTTTAATGTCCTGGCAAGTAAGATATTGTGAAATTATAGAAGAGTATTTTATCTATCCTTTGGTTACCTCACTCAAGAACTTCTGTTCAAAAGGATTTCACTGAAATCCTTTTCTCCTTTAAAAGAATGAAAATAAAATTATTTTCCATCAAATTGAATGAGAATTAAGAGAAAAAAAATGCTCACAGGTTCTTGTGGTTGTTGTTTTGGTATTATACTATTACTATGAGAAAAGTCAAGGCAGAAACTCTTATTCCTGCCTTGCAAATCTTACATTGATACATTGGCTGGATCTTTCCAATTCCTAGATTCCTGTTCTCATTGTTGTTTTTGCTATTGGAACATACATCTGTAATTTCAGCAATCTCAGATTTCTTCTAAACTTGGCAACATCTACTTTGTGTTTCTCAGATTAGCTCCAATTCTGGCTCTACTCCTCTTAGCATAAACAACAACATTCTGATTAGCACTTCTTCTCCAAGCGTACTCTTTGCATACATAGAAGCATAATGATTTCTTTTAACATACACACAACACTCTAAAGAGAATGGTGGACAAGAAGCATCCAGCACATAAAGCTATAAGCAGAACAAGGATGAGAACCATGGAATCCTTCTGATGCTGTTGAACTCCTCTTCTTGTAATGCCTTACTAATGGCCAAACTGGCTAGGCCTAATGGAACTTGGACTTCAATGACATCTGAAATTGCACCTTTCCTTCACCACAGTTGTCCACAGGGAGGCAAAGGAGGGCAAGTGATAAAATGTTTGTTGTGATATCTTGATACAAAGTCTACCTGGTAGGTACTTGAGTGTGAAGGTAGGATGCAAATACAAAAAAGGTGGAGCTTGTGTTGTGGCATGTTGGCCCATAGTACATTAATTCGGTATTATTGTTACTAGCTGCAGAGACCTATATAAAACTTTGGAGGAGACACAAACGGGCAATTTAGGAACATTTTGATGACTGCTCCCCTTTAAAAAAAACATGTAACATTATTCGTTTGTCATTGATTATTCTTTCATTCACAAGTTCATTTTATAATTAATTTTAAAAACAATGGATTAAAAATAAGTGCTTTAGTTGACTTCTTCTTGAGATGAAATGTGATTAGCGCAATTAATTATCCACTTAATGAACTAATCAAACTTGAAGTTAAGAGCTTTTTTGCATTCCTTTTTCTAAACCAAGCAAAATGAAACTGATTCTTGTGTGAATTAATGTGTGTTCTGCAGTAGAAAGATTTGTTTAATGATTATAGTTCCTCCAAGTTGTTTTACCAATATTAATTAATTTCCATCATAATAAGCCAATATACTGAAATGAGAATTCACATGTGTTCAAATTTAACCATTTATAACTCAGTTTGAATTGAAGAGTTATCAGGTCAGTGTGGTAAGGAAGTCTACAACATATTACTAAAATGTAGCTCTTTGTTTCCTGTCAGTCTATAAAACTGCAATTTACTCTGTGTCTGTGTTTTATCTATATTATTATTTATCAGTTACATGCAGCAAAACTAGAATGTTTTTATAACAATAGTAATGTAACTATTTGTTTTGTTTTTAATTAGTTGGTGACCAATTAGCTTGCAGACACAAGATAATGATTTTCATCCTTTTATAGTATTTAAGTATCTGAAAGTTTCTTTTTAGAATATACATATTAAGAGTTATTGTAGCTGAAATCTAGCACATCTCAGAAAGATAAACTAGCTAAAAAAAAAAGATTAATTGATTTGCTACTCAGTGTATGTGCTTTGTATGTGTGTTTCTGTGTATGTTTCCCTCTCTCCCTCTCATACACAAACACACAATTCTATAGTATGCTGGCTAATTTCTAAGACAGAAAAGAGAGTGGGGGGAAGTCATACATTTCACAGGAAAACAGCAACATAACCCTGCTGTTTAAGTCCTAAAAACCAAAACAAACAAAACCATGTCCTTCATCTCTCCAGGATAATACAAAAGCTGTGGATTAACTGTTTCTGTTTAAGAAATAAACTATTCTGAAATGGAATGTATCCAGAGAGCACTAGAGCAATAAATACAGAAGCTCTTGGTGATACTCATAGCTTTCATTTATTTTGATGGTATCCTAAGTAGTACAGGTAGTCCTCAACTTACAAGCATTCGCTTACTGACCATTCAGTTTCAAACGCACTGAAAAAAGTGACATTTTTCACACTTATGTCTATTGCAGAATCCCCATAGTCACATGATCAAAATTTTGACACTTGGCAACTGGCTCCCATTTATGACTGTTGCAGGGTTGCGCAATCATCTTTGGTGACCTTCTGACAACCAATGTCAATGGGGAAATCAGATCTCAGTAATTCACTTAACGACTATGGCAAGAAAGGTTATAAAAAGGGGGAAATTTCACTTAATAACTGTCTTATTTAGCAATAGAAATCTTGGGTACAATTGTGGTCACAAGTTGAGCACTAGCTATAATGCCTAGCTACTCCTGATTGGGAACCAAGTTGCTCTGGTATCCATCAATCACCTTGAGGTTCTGTGCCGTGGTTACCCATGGCTCAGAGGTGGTATTCAGCAGGTTCTGACCAGTTCTGGAGAACCGGTAGCAGAAATTTTGAGTAGTTCAGAGAACTGGCAAATACCGGCTCTGACTAGAGATTTTAAAGTATCCTTCCCCTGCCACGCCCACCAAGCCACGCCCACAGAACCAGTAGTAAAAAAAATTGAATCCCACCACTGCTGTGGCTAGGTAAGCACAAAAACATAATAAATGGAATCAAATATTGTCTCACTGATTTTAACTATGAGCATGACTTCACTGGATTCAGCCAAGAAAGAATGATAAATAGCAACCCTTTGCTCTATGGGAAAGCAGTTGTGCGCTAAGTTTTCTTTGAGAGGGTTTACTCTGAGCATCAGAAATTTGATCCTTCCTATGCATTGGGGGGCATACATTTGCAAAGGCATTTGGTACTGAAATCCTACTGCTTGTTTCTCAGCAAAAAGAGAGCCAGTTTAGAGTAATGGTTAAGACATTGGACTAGGACTGGGAATATCCAGGTCCAAATCCATCATCATGGAAATTTATTGAGTAAGTTTGAGATGGTCACTATTTCCCAGCTCCCCATTACTCTTGGGATCCCAAAGGTGCTTTTCCAAAAGGCAACTGGACTTTCTTATTTTTTTCCCTTGAAAATGTTTTGCTAAAAATATTGAATGAATATATACATAAAGATCAAAACAGATTTCTTCCCAAAAGACAAATTAGGAACAATTTAAGAATAGTATTAAATGTTTTGGAATACTATGAAGCCCATCCAGAAAAACAAATAGCCCTTGTATTCTTGGATGCACAGAAGGCCTTTGACAATCTAAATTGGCAATTCCTAATCCAACAAATTTACAATATGAATTTAGGCACTAAATTTGAAAACATTGTGACTACAATTTATGATTCACAAAAGGTGAATATTATAATTAATGGAGAGTACACGTGCTCAATAAAAATAGAGAAAGGAGTTAGGCAGGGATGTCCATTATCTCCCCTGCTCTTCATATTATCTTTGGAAACATTGCTTACACGAATTAGACAGAACCCAGGAATAAAAGGACTAAAAATTAAAAAAGAAGAATATAAACTCCAGTCATTTGCGGATTATATGGTATTTTTCATAGAGGAACCAATTGAAATAGGTCAAGAACTACTGAAAGAGTTAGATCAATTTGGGGAAGTTGCAGGACTTAAAATAAATAGGGAAAAACCAAAATTAATAACTAAAAATTTAACAGAAAAACAAAAACTAAAATTGGAAAGGGCAATGTGATTACAAATAGTAAAAAAAGTTAAATACTTAGGAATTTGGTTGATGGCTCAATGCAAAACTCTAATGGAAAATAATTATAATAAATTATTACAGCCAGTCAAAAAAGATTTAGAGATATGGGTTAAATTGCAAATCTCCTTATTAAGGAGGATTGCCACTAAAAAAATGAACATTCTGCCCAAATGTATTTACTTATTCCAAATAATACCAATAAAAATACATAAAAATTACTTCGTGGAACTTAACAAGATAATCACCAAATTTATCTGGCAAGGGAAAAAACCCGAGGATAAACCTAAAGGCAATGCGAGATATGAAGAGCAGGGGAGGTATGGCACTCCCAAATTGGGAATTATACTACAGTGCAGCCTCCTGACTTTGGTAGAAAGAGTGGGTAAATCTGTCGAATGAAAGGATCTTATTTTTAGAAGGCCATGATTTACAGAGGGGATGGCACACATTTTTATGGGACACTGGAAAAATTAAGCAGAAACATTTCCACAGAGATATAATTAGAGATTCCTTATTGGCTAATTAGAACAAAATTAAAAAAAAAACATTATTTAAAAATCCCAATATGGATCTCAACAATGGAGGCAATGATACATCCAAATAATCTAGATCTTAATAAAATGATAAAATATAAAGACTTTCTTGATGCACAAGGAACTTTAAAATCATGGCAAGATCTCCAAGAACAAGGGCTACAAGTAGACCAGTGGGCTTATTTACAAATTCAAAATAGATATAGCCAGGACTAGAAAAATTTTGGAATTTATACTGAGGCACAACAATTAGATAAAATCCTATTAGGTCCAAATAAAAAAATATAACTAAATTGTATAATTACTTATTAGAGATGGAATTAGAAGAGGAAGTAGTCAAAGGCAACATGATAGCTTGGAGCAGAAACATAGGACGTAGCATTACATTATTAGAATGGGAAAAGGTCTGGACAAGGAATAATAAAATTACAAATCAGCAATATATAAAGAAAATGCCTATAAAATGTTTTACAGATGGCATCTCTTGCCCTCAAGAATAGCGAAAATGTCTCCTAACATGAATCCAAATTGTTGGAAATGTAAAAAGAAACAGGGAGCATTCTTTCATATGTGGTGGTCCTGCACTGAAGCCCAAAGATGCTGGCATAGAATAAAAAAAATGGTTAGAGGAAATAACAGCAGAGCAAATTGAATTAAAACCAGAATTCTTCCTATTGGGGATATTTAACAGACAAATTTCTAAAAAAGTCAAATATATAATACTGCAGCCGGAATAACCTTTGCACAGGGTTGGAAACAAGCAGATATTCAACAGAGGAGATGGTTATACAGAAGATAACAGCCTGTGCAGAGATGGATAAGTTAACCTTAGTGTTAAGTTTGGGTAATGAGAGGCTGAACCAGAGCATGAGTGCAACAAATACTTTATTGTAACAATAAAGGACTGACCGTGCTTGCCAAGCCTGGAACTGGCTCGCAGCGATCAGCAACTGGTTGGACCCCGCAGCCTGCTTTTATAGCTGGCTGCTGGGGAGAACCAACCAATGAGCGAGGGGGAAAACCGCCCCCGCAATGTGAACGGACCTGAGTGGGAACTCCTAGAGTTCCAGGGACATAACACCCCTTCCCCCCCAGATGCGAACACGCATAGTCTTTGAGGTAGGCAGGAGGTTTATGCTGGCGCCCAGAACAGCGCAGCTCTGGTGGGTTGTCTGTCAGTTCAGAGTCTGTAGGGGAAGGCAGAATCGGTAGGGAGTCACTAACGCGCCCCTCGGTTCGGGTTGGCTTGGGACTCGTAGGGCTGGTCACTGGGGACGTGCTCCCGTTGACTGGTTCGGACTGGTCAGCCATCTGGACGTCGCTGTCTGTGTTCGGATTCCCTGGAACGGCTGCTGGTGTAAGCAGGTCACTGGGATTGGTGCTGATGTGGGGTTGATGCTGAGGCCTCGCCCCGGTTTGTAATTCTGAGTCAATGCTGACGAGGGTGCTGTGATGCCTTCGCAGCTGGTCCAGGTGCCTTCTCCATATTCGGCCGTCCTCCAGTCTGACTCGATATGACCTGGGTCCGGTGATGGCCACGATCTTGCCCGGAATCCACAGAGGGTCTCCAGCGAAGTTCCTCGTGAATACGGGTTCCTGTAAGATAAAATGTCTAACCCCCGATGTGGAAGCGAGGGGAGAGTCAGGGCAGTAATGTGGGTGAAGTCTGTCCAATATAGTCCTCAGGCGCCTGCCCATCAGGAGCTCAGCTGGGGACTTATTGGTGACTGAGCACGGAGTTGAGTGCTGGCTCATCAGGAAATGCGAGAGTTTGTGGTGCCAGTCATCCTTGCTGAACCTAGCTAGGGCTTCTTTAGTGGTCCTAACGGCTCTTTCAACCAATCCGTTACTGGCAGGATGAAATGGGGCCGTGAAGATGTGGCGGATGCCCAGGTTGGCAGCGAAACGGCTGAACTTGGCTGATGCGAACTGTGGGCCATTGTCGGAAACAATGGAGTCAGGCAGCCCGTGTGTTACAAACAGGCGAGTTAATACCTTGGTAATCGCTAGTGTGGTGGTCGTGGATAGTTGTGCCACGTCAATCCATTTAGAGTAGGAGTCCACGACCACTAGGAACATTTTCCCGTGCAATGGGCCGGCTAGGTCGATGTGAATTCTGGACCACGGAGCGCTGGCGCTTTCCCACTTAGTAGGGGTGGCAATAGGAGGAGCTGGACGGGATTCCTGGCAGAGATTGCAGGAGCTTACCCATCTGATGATGTCCTCGTCGAGGCCCGGCCACCATACGTAGCTGCGTGCTAATGCCTTCATTCTGACGATGCCAGGGTGCCCCTCGTGCAACGCCTCCAGAACTCGGGTACGCAGTGAGGTCGGGATGACCACTCGAGTGCCCCACAGCAGACAGCCCTGCAAACTGGATAATTCCTGCAGGCGGGTCTTGAAAGGTGTAAATTTGTTTTCAACATCACCGCCCGGCCACCCCCTCCTCACCCAGTCCAGTACCTGGGCGATTGTTTTGTCTGCCTTGGTTTTGGCAGCAATGTCAAGGGCAGTGATGGGGAGGTCCAATTGGGTGACCTCAAAGATACCGTGGACCGGAGCAGGGTCTTCAGCTGGAGCCGGCAAGGGGCAGCGGCTGAGAGCGTCTGCGTGGGACAATGTTTTACCTGGGCGGTGTATGAGTCTATACGAGTATGCCGCTAGGAAAAGGGTCCATCTCGTCATTCTAGGAGAGAGGACTTGAGGGGTCTGTTTGTCCCCAGCTAGTAGACCCAGGAGAGGCTTATGATCCATGACCAGCTCGAAAAAGTGGCCAAAGAGAAATTCGTGAAATTTCTTCACTGCTGCAACAGCTGCTAGAGCTTCCTTATCGATCTGGCTATAATTGCGCTCTGTTGCAGAGAGCATCCTGGAGAAAAAAGCGATGGGAGCCTCGGAGCCATTGGGGAGCCTGTGGCTTAATACTGCCCCAATTCCAAAAGGGGATGCGTCTGCTGCTAGCACTAATGGAAGGTTGGGGTCGAACTGAATAAGGACCGCCTCTGACGTGAGTAGTGATTTGACGGCGCGTGCGGAGTCTTCTTTGTGACCCCAGTGCCAAGGCGATTTTTTATCCAACAGTCTGTGCAGGGGTTCTGCCACTGATGCTTTATGGGGCAGGAAGGACGCGTAAAAGTTCAATAGCCCCAAGAAGGCCTGCAGTTCAGTTTTGGAGGTTGGAGTGGGTGCCTCGTGAATTGCCTTAACCTTGGACTCCAGGGGGTGAATGCCTGAGGCATCAATTTTATAACCCAGAAAGTCCACCTGTCTAGTGGCAATGGCACATTTTTCTTTTTTTAATTTGAGGCCATGCTGTCTGAACCTCTCTAACACTGCTTGAACTCTCTGGAAGAGTTGGGGTCTGTCCCTGGCCGAGACTAAGATGTCGTCGAAGTAGGGTACTACACCAGGGAGGCCCTGCAAAATCCGCTCCATGAGGGATTGAAAAATGCCTGGGGCAACACTTACGCCAAATTGGAGACACTTGCACCGGAAAGCACCCCTGTGGGTGACAATGGTCTGGAGTTCCGCTGTTTGGCTGTCAACAGGGAACTGTTGATACGCTTGAGACATGTCCAATTTGGCAAAAATGCTGCCAGGTTCAAAAGTGTGTAATAAATGCTGAATGACGGGCACTGGGTAAGCGCTAACTTGTAAAAACTTATTAATTGTGGTCTTGTAGTCCGAGCAAATTCTCAGGCTACCGTCTTTTTTGAGGGGTGTGACAATGGGCGTCTCCCATTTGGCGAAATCTGTTGGCTCAATGACCCCTTGTTTTAATAATTTATCCAATTCTGCATCTAGTTTTGGCCGAATAGCGAAACCTCTACGCGGTTTTAGTCTGATTGGGACTGCCTGGGGGTCGACTGAGAATGAGATAGGGGTACCGTTATAACACCCCAGCTCATCGCTGAATACATCTGAGTAATCAGCGAATAAGGAGTCAGTGTCAGAGGTTGAGACAGCATGGACTCCTGTTAGCCCTAGGCCGAGATGGGGAAACCAATCGAGCCCCAAGAGTGTGGGGAGATTGCCGTTAACTACCACTAGAGGTAGGTGACCTTTGAAAGCTCTAAAATTGACAAGGAACTTGCCTCTGCCGATTACAGGAATGACCTTCCCCTGGTAGTCCTTCAGGCTAAACTGGCACTTCTGGAGCCGGCTTGTTGATAGACTGGGCTGTAGCCTCTTGAGGGTGCTCCACGAGATAATTGAGAGCGCTGACCCTGTGTCAACCTCCATGCGACACGGTTTACCTTCTAACAAAACGGAGAGAGAGATTTTACTAATGGTATGGCAAGTGTGCTTGGCATGGTGGTGAGTGCGACAGTTCAATACTTGCCTCTGAGGTCCAGAATGTGAGAAGGAAGTGTGCCTTTGTGCCGAGTTTTGAGAGGCTTGACAGACTCTCGCGATGTGCCCCCTTTTGTGGCAGATGTTGCAGGTGGCTCCTTTGAATTTGCAGGCGGCCCTCGGATGAGATCCACCACAGGATAGGCACAGGGTGATGTGCTTGGGTGGACTGATGCTTTCTTGCTTGGCTCCTACCTGCGGATGCCTGGCGTTGGTGAGGCGGTGGATGTTGGTTTCATCACTAGGGGCTTCCTCTACTACCACCTCCTCGGAGTGGACTGGAACTGTCGTTAGCTTGGAAGTTGGACCATGGATTTCGGTGGCTGAGTGTGCTGCCAGTTCTGCTGCCAGGGCCTCCTCGACGGCTTGTGCGAGGTTGAGGTCCTTCTTAGAGAGTAGGCGCCTTTGGAGGTGGAGATCCTTGACCCCGCAGACTAGTTGATCGAGGAGCATGTCCTCCAGGTAGGTTCCAAACCCACAATGGAGTGCTGCGGTCCTGAGGGCGGCCATGTACTGATTGATGGTCTCTTTGTCTGATTGCTTCCTCATACGGAAGGTGAATCGCCTGGCAATCTGTGAAGGTCTGGGAGAATAGTGGTTAGTAAGGATTTCTAACAGTTCAGACCATGGAACGTTTTTAACTCACGTGGAGCCACGAGTGCTGTGGCAGTGTCAAAGACGATGGCTCCACAGTAGATCAGGAAATATGATTTTTTCCGGTGCTCCCCTGCATCCGCCAGCCCAATTGCGTCGATGTAATGGTTAAAGTGGTTCTTGTATGACTCCCACTTCTCCTCATCCGGTTTGAACGCTGGGAAGACTGGATTGGAATTCATAGTGAGGAAATCGGTTGTACAATCTGTGGAAAAAATCTCTCTGGGGCAGCAGCAGAAGGTTTCTAGTGCCTGTGGCAGGCAAGTGATTTCAGCTCTGGAGAGGCTTTTTCACAATCCTCTCTCTCTCTCTGGGCTAAACACGAGGTTAGGCTGCCGGCCGTTGGCAGCGTTTTGAAATTCGCGCCTGCGTGGGCGTCAGTGACTTGACTTATAGCACCGCGCTGTACTTTTTAGGTTTGAAATTCAAATGACAGCCGTTTGAATTTCGCGCCTAAAGAAATGAGCGGCTGCGGCTCGCAGCGCTTCACTTTTCCTGTAGCTAGGCTAACAAGCGGCTACAGATGCTTCTCACTTTCGTTGCTGGCTGACCGCTTTCTCTGGCTGCGGATCAGCGTTCGCTTCTCGTTGCTTGCTGACCGCTTTCTCTGGTGGCGGATCAGCGTTCGCTCGTTGCTTGCTGACCGCTCTCTCTGGCTGCGGATCAGCGTTGCTCTTATCGCCGGCCGATCGTTCTCTCTGGCTGCGGATCGGCGGCTAGTGATTCAGCGGTTGCATTGTGCTTCTGGTAGCCATCCCATCCTCGTCGCCAGTGTTAAGTTTGGGTAATGAGAGGCTGAACCAGAGCATGAGTGCAACAAATACTTTATTGTAACAATAAAGGACTGACCGTGCTTGCCAAGCCTGGAACTGGCTCGCAGCGATCAGCAACTGGTTGGACCCCGCAGCCTGCTTTTATAGCTGGCTGCTGGGGAGAACCAACCAATGAGCGAGGGGGAAAACCGCCCCCGCAATGTGAACGGACCTGAGTGGGAACTCCTAGAGTTCCAGGGACATAACACTTAGCACTTAAGGAGAAAGAAACATCAGAATATTATAGAAGCTGGGAATGCTGGTATGACTGGATTGAACAAAAATAGAAAATATATTAGTAAACAATGTAAAATGTAGAAGAGGTAGTAATTATATATTCACAGTAAGATGTATTTGTAAATATATCACCAATATTGATAACAAACAAGGAACCATAGACTGTTGATAGTAGAATTGTTAGTTTTTAATCATTTTCTTTTTTCCTTTTCCTTTTTCTTTTTTCTGTGTGTTATGTATGTGTTTGTTTGATATTTTAGTTCTATAATCAATAAAGTTTGTTATAAAAAAAGAAAAGAAAATGTTTTGCTTCTCATCCAAGAAGGCTGTTCAGTTCTTGGATGAGAAGTAAAATGTTTTCAAAGAAAAAAATCCAAGAAAGTTCAGTTGCCCTTTGGAAAAGCACCATTGGGACAACCATAAGCTGGATGATTGAGAATCTCCATAGACTTAGGGTTGTTGTGGGGATATGCTAGAAGAGAGAGTTCTGGGTATATTGCATTGGCCTAACAAACAAACAAACAAACAAACAAAATCAACCCGGTCTCTTCATTCTTTCTCCATTCTACCTACAGTGCATCCATCATGGAGAATACTGGTTAAGGGGAATTATGTTGGATAGAAATAAACTGCATTTTTCCTACAAAAATAATTGAACCCCAAAAGCTTTACTTGAGTATTTGTTTTATCTCTAGTTATTTGAAGATCTTGAATACCTTTCTTGAAACTAATAACCTACGGTAATACTGAGTCTAGGGACTCCAGTTTTTTATAGTCTCAATGTCTTTTTTCTGAATTCATTTTCTGCAATTGTGAAAAGAATTTTAAAGTTAGTCTATACAATTTAAATGAATGAACCCAGATGAATGAACTGCTTTTTGGTTTAACCAACTTTACAAAGATAAGAAATAAACAGTTGAACACAGATGTAGAAATTATTATATGCTCATTTTCTTATCCATAAAGTGCTGGGTAATTCTAAGGCAGATTTTTATTTTAAAATTAATTTGAAGTAAACTTGGGATTTGAAGAACCTTGACATCTTGACAAAGAGAGGGAAGAAAATATGATGCTTTTTGATACTATACTTTCACTCTCCCCATCAAGACTAATTATTTAATTTTAGGTCTTTCCTTTCTTCAATTCACATTCATTCCCCTGGTTATGATCTTTAATGAAAAATCCCTGCTGTGTTTAGTACAAACCATTTGGTGCCCCTGTGTCAGGGAAGGAAAAGAACAACATTCAATAAAGCTGAAGGTTTTTATTATCACATCGTAAATGAACAAATGGCATCTGTCAATACAAAGAAACACAAGGGGGTATGGAAAGAAAGCTTAGCAATTGCACTCTGGGTGTGCTACTAAAGTAACAAGATGGCTTTTTATGAATGCTGGTTATAAACGTTCCTCATCAATCTATTATTCCCTTTTGCTTCATGCAAAAAATAACTGTAAGGAAGAGAATGGGAAAAATATCTGTTGCAAATGTAGGCTATCAATAACTCTGGCCAAATTAAATGTTGTTGTAACAAGTGAATATGTATGGTGTCAGCCACATCACATACCAAATTGAAGTTTCCTTTCATTCTGGATCTTGCTTTGTAAATAAAGTACTCAAATTGTTGTGTCAGATCCATCAATAGCGTTCGTGTTTAAGCAATGGGCACCTTTTACAGAATGGAGATGTTTATAGGCAGCAGAACATCTCATGTTAAACCAGTAAAAAAAAAAACCTGAGAGTGTATATGAAACTTACCTGAATAACATTGATATGAGCTTTGGGGAGCTGAGAAAAAGGGGTGGCCAGCAGTCATGGAGGGGAGCTTGGTGATGAAAGTGAACAGCCCTCAGGAATGGCTGATTAGAAGTGGATTTCTTTAGCAAACCACTTGGTCCTTCAGTTTTCAGCAGAGATAGGCCTGAAAAAGCTGACTATCAAAGAAAGCATTTTTCCCCTCACAAACAAGCTAGTCAAACAATTGACCATGTCTGTACTGGTGATACTACCACAAAGAGGTTTTGAAGAGAATGAATAATTTTCCTCTCTTGTAACATTTTTTTAAAATAATAGAATATTGCAATAGAAAACTGGTCCTCTTCCATTTCAGCCTCACTCCTACTCCAAACCTTGGAAAGATTGTTGGGACCATATTCAATTTTGGGGGATCCTATGCCCTCCATAGTTGCAGCATGATCCCTTCCCTCCCAAACTAACACAATATCTCCAGAGATATAACAGTTAGAAGCAAAGCTTTCAGAGATGGAATTTCCATCAAACAAACAAATAATTCAGGAAGGAGTTGATGTAAAAATTATCTGCCTTCTGCAATGGAGAGTAATTCTGCCTTTATTCTGCAAGAGATACTTGGTGTCACAAAAATCAGCACAGGAGAAAATTAAGCCTCCCTCTCACCCCAAGTCCCTGAGCCCAGATTGCATCTATCCCTCCCTGCTATGCTTCTGGCACATGCACAGGCACACTCACAAACACATTCAATGCAGTTTAATTTACAGGTAGTCCTCAAGTTACAATTGAGCCCAAAGTTTCTGTTGCTAAGTGAAACAGATGCTAAGTGAGTTTTGTCCCATTTTACAACCTTTCTTGCCACAATTGTTAAGTGAATCACTGCAGTTGTTAAGTTAGTAACATGGCTGTTAAGTGAATCTGGCTTTCCCATTGACTTTGCTTTGTCAGAAGGTCACAAAAGGGGATCACACGACTCAGGACACTATAACAGTCATAAATATGAACCAGTTGCCAAATATCTGAATTTTGATCACATGACCAGGGTCATAACTGCAATGGTCATAACTGTGAAAAAGTGTTCATAAGTCACTTTTTTCAGTGCCATTGTAACTTTGAGCAGTCACTAAGCAAAGAATCACTGGATCTCAAGTCATTTATGGAGTTTCATAGTGCATCGGCAGGCAGACTTTGAATGTAGTAACCAGTGAAGTGAGGCAGGAGCTGGGAACCAATCTGATTGCATCCCCATGGTCATGTGGTTTACACTTGGATGCTTGACAACTGGTTCATATTTATGATGGTTGCAGTGTCCCGGGGTCATGTGATCATATTTTGCAGTCTTCTGACAAGCAAAGTCAAATTCACTTAACAACCATGTTACTAATTTAACAACTGCAGTGATTCTCTTAATAAAGGTGGCAAGAAAAGTTGTCATGCTCCTGTGGAGCCTGACTCTGAAGGAGAGGAGGAACAGCCGACAGGGAGTGGAAGTGTGGCTCCGGAGGTTGTGGAGGAGGCTGGAGGAGGGCAGAGGCCAGCTGGGCAGTGAGAGGAGGACCCAGGCCCATATCCTCTCCATCCTAGGGTATGCAGAGAGGAGAGGATAAGGGAGAGATGTGGTCTACTCGGGAGGAGAGGGTCTTGATTCTCTTCATGGGCTGCAGCTGTGACAACTTGAATAAAAGGACAGAAAAGCGTACAGGTGAACGCTGGAAACAAAGCATGGAAATATCTCTAGTTTACGATTCCTCTCTGAGTTTGGCGTCCTTCCCAGTGTGTGTTCTGTTAGCTGTGGACGTCCTCCAGCCCTTATCTTGCCTGGTTTGTGTTGTTTTTTCTCTGCTTCTTGTAACTACTTTGTGTGGGAGTTTTTTTGTCTTCCCTCAAAAATATTTGGAGCTTGGAAGCAAAGTGAAGGAATAAAAGGGGCTTCACTGGGTTTTTGTGACTGTGTTTATTTTGTATTCCCCACCCCCCTCCCGGTCATCACAAAAATGGGACAAAACTCACTTAACAAATTTCTCACTTAGCAATGTGAACTCTGGGCTCAAATGTGAGATGCTTAAGATTAGATTAATCACTCTCAAATTGATCTCTGTTGAAGGCATCTCCCTCCCTCTCCCTCCCTCTCTCTCTTTCTCTCTCTCTCATCTATCTTATCTGCCTTGCTTTAAGTGTGGTTCCATATTTAAGATGTACATTTCCATGAAACATAACTGTTGATTAAAGAGAAGTGGGAGTATTTTGACTTCGCTTTCGATACACATGTTGGGCTATGTGTTCTGAGCTTTAACAATGAATTTTCTGTGCACATTTTGTAGCTCCCCCCCAAAGAAATCAGTTGAAGTTAGCTAAATGAATCACTATCTTGCTCTTCCTGGTCAACAGTTTTAAAACATTGTTCACTCCACCAAAAGCAGGTGTATATGTGTGCAAATCTCTACAGAAGAAACTGTAAAATAGAAAGAAACCTGTTAATAATGAGAAAGGGGACACACAGATTCTTCTGCACTTGCAAATTACCAAAAAGAAAAAAGAAAAGCAAAAAAATGCAGTGTTCCCATGACATCAAAGAAGGCATTTCTAAAGTCATTTCTCCAACGGTTCCCAGTTTAATATATAGTGTAATTATATGAAAACAGGAATGGGGGTTGCTTGGACAAATCAAATGAGAAAAACTGATTTTCAGAATAAGGGAACTTAGAACCCCTGACCAGGTCAGCTGAAAACCACAGTTGCAGCCCTTAAACACTGAAAAAGCAGGGCATGTTCAGCGCCAAGAATGAATAATTTAAATAAGTATAATAATTAAAAAATATTTTTGTTTTGAATAGGCACGGAATAGGCAAGGAAATCAGAATAAAGGGTGATATATATCGTAGTTTGTACAGACTGTTTTCTTTAATATCAAAGATTTGGAATTTTGCAAGAAGCAATGGATGGAAACCAATAAAGGAGACAAGCAATCCAGAATTAAGGAGAAATTTCCTGACAGAACAATTAATAGTGGAACAACTTGCCTCCAGAAGTTGTGGTTTCTCCAACACCGGAAATTTTTAAGAAGAGATTGGACAACCATTTTTCTGAAATGGTATAAGGCTTCCTTTCTGTGCATGGGGTTGGACTAAAAGTCCTCCAAGGTCCCTTCCAACTCTGTTATTCTATTATTATGAAGATCTCTAATTCCCTAAATACTAGCCTTTCCAGATGCCAACTAACTTCCAACTCTGTTGGCCTGTATAATTAGTCTAAAATTATGGAATTTTATATTTATCAGACCCATTCACTGTTGTAATCTCATAATAGACATAATGGTGATGAACCACATTTAACATATCAATGTACAGTCCAAACCACTATTAAATAATATATTGTATGAAATTTGCAGTCATCTATAATACCACAATAACCCAATCTTCCAAGCCAGGAATGCCCATTTTCTGCATTCCCTGAAAGTTGTCTGAAACCAACTTATCCAGTTCATGGTCTCAGTTCATGGCGTCAGATAGAAAAGTATTCCATAAGCAGTGTAGAATACTGTAATATTTCAAACATATTTATTCCATGTCCCTGCTTCTCTTAACCTACACATTTCCATAGTATTAATTTATTTAATAGCTGCTCCATGAGGAATATATTAGATGAGTCAAATCCCCTTGAAATGGGCAATTCTGAAGATATCTAGGAGCCAACTCATGTTTGTAAGTTAAAACCAAGTTTTGAATTGTTTCTGGAAACCTAGTGAAAGCCAAGACAATGGCCGCAGCACATTTGCTTTGTGCTTGTAGCAGTTCTTAAGCTGTTACAAGCAGTGTAAACTGTACTTTGAATCAAGTGAAGCTTCTGAGTGCTCTTCAAAGGAACTCCCATGTAAAATCCCTTGCAGTAGCCTAAACTTGGGAGGAGGAGAACATGGGTTACTATGGCCTGCTTGATGGACTGGATTATGGGCAAAATACTGTAACAGATACAGCAACCTTCAGTAGAACTTTTAATGAAGCATTTAAAGAACAAATAATATTTAATCACTGAGCAGCATGCAGCCCTGGGCGTGGTTGCTGCCTTCTTTTAACTTATTTATTCTTAGTTTTATCTAACTTCGTTTGAGGTATTGTACACTGCTCACAAAAATAAAGGGAACACAAAAATAAGACATCCTAGATCTGAATGAATGAAATTTTCTTATTAAATACTTTGTTCATTACACAGTTGAACGTACTGACAACAAAATCACACAAAAATTATCAATGGAAGTCAAATTTAGCAACCCATGGAGACCTGGATTTGGAGTTACACTCAAAATTAAAGTGGAAAAAAACACTACAGGCTGATCCAACTTTGATGTAATGTCCTTAAAACAAGTCAAAATGAGGCTCAGTAGTATGTGTGGTCTCCATGTGCCTGCATGACCTCCCTACAATGCCTGGGCATGCTCCTGATGAGGTGGCAGATGGTCTCCTGAGGGATCTCTTCCCACACCTGGACTAAAGCATCCCCCAAATCCTGGACAGTCTGTGGTGCAACGTGGCATTGGTGGATGGAGTGAGACATTATTTCCCAGATGTGCTCAATTGGATTCAGGTCTGGGGAATGGGCTGGCCAGTCCATAGCATCAATGCCTTCATCTTACAGGAACTGCTGACACACTCCAGCTACATGAGGTCTAGCATTGTCCTGCATTAGGAAGAACCCAGGGCCAACCGCACCAGCATATGGTCTCACAAGGGGTCTGTTATGTCCTGAGGACTCTAGGAGTTCTCACTCAGGTCCATTTACTTTGCGGGGGCATTTTCCCCTTCACCCATTGGTTAGTCCTCCCCAGCAGCCAGCTATAAAAGCAGGCTGCGGGGTCCAACCAGTTGCTGATCGCTGCGAGCCAGTTCCCGGCTTGGCAAGCACGGTCAGCCCTTTATTGTTATAATAAAGTATTGTTGCACTCATGCTCTGGTTCAGACTCTCTTTTCCCAAACTTAACACTGGCAACGAAGGTGGGATGGCTACCAGAAGCACCATGCAACCGCTGAGTCACTAGCCGCCGATTCGCAGCCAGAGAGAGCGATCGGCCGGCGATAAGAGCAACGCTGATCCGCAACCAGAGAGAGCGGTCAGCAAGCAAAAAGAGCAAACAAAAAGAGCGAACTCTGGTCCGCTGACAGAGAAAGCGGCCAGCAAGCAATAGAAGCGAACACTGATCCGCAGCCAGAGAGAGCGGTCAGATCGAAAGTTAGAAGCGTCTGTAGCCGCTTGTTAGCCCAGCTACAGGGAAAGTGAAGCGCTGCGAGCCGCAGCCGCTTATTGTTTAGGCGCGAAATTCAAACGGCTGTCATTTGAATTTCAAACCTAAAAGGCACAGCACAGCGCTGTAGCCAAGTCACTGATGCCCACACAGGCGCGAATTTAAATGCCACCAACGGCTGACGGCCAAACATGGCTAACCCAGAGAGAGAGAGAGGATTGCGAAAAGCCTCTCCAGAGCTGAAATCACTTGCCTGCAACAGGCACTAGAACATTTTTCTGCTGCCCCAGAGAGATTTTTTCCACAGGTTGTTCTACCGGTCCCATCACCATGAACTCCAATCCAGTCTTCCCAGCATTCAAACCGGATGAGGAGAAGTGGGAATCATACAAGAACCGCTTTAACCATTATGTCGATGCAATTGGGCTTGCTGATGCTGGAGAACATAGGAAAAAATCGTATTTCCTGATCTACTGTGGAGCCATCATCTTCGGTACTGCCACAGCCCTCGTGGCTCCACGTGAGTTGAAAAACGTTCCTTGGTCAGAGCTACTTGAAATCCTCACTAACCACTATTCTCCCAGGCCCTCACAGATTGCCAGGAGATTCACCTTCCGTATGAGGAAGCAAGCGGACAAGGAAACCATTAATCAGTATATGGCCGCTCTCAGAACAGCAGCATTGTGGGTTTGGAACCTACCTGGAGGACATGCTCCTCGATCAACTAGTCTGTGGGGTCAAGGACCTACACCTTCAAAGGCGCCTCCTCCCGAAAAAAGACCTCAATCTCGCACAAGCGGTCGAGGAGGCCTTAGCAGCAGAATTGGCAGCGCACTCAGCCACCGAAATCCATGGCCCGACTGCCAAGCTGACATCAATCCCAGTCCACTCCAAGGAGGTGGTAGCAGAGGAATCCCTGAGTGATGAAAACGACGTCCACCGCCTCTCAAACGACAGATGGCCGCAGGTAGGAGCCAAACAAGAAAACATCGGTCCACCCAAGCACATCACCCTGTGCCTAGCCTGTGGTGGATCTCATCTGAGGGCCACCTGCAAGTTTAAAGGAGCCACCTGCAATAACTGCCATAAAAGGGGGCACATCGCGAGAGTCTGCCAAGCTCCCCAAGGCTCAACACAAAGGCACCCCCCCGTCTCACACCCGGGGCCACAGAGGCAAGTATTGAACTGTCGCACACATCACCGTGCCAAACACACTTGCCACACTGTTAGTAAAATCTCTCTCTCCGTTTACTTAGAAGGTAAACCATGCCGCATGGAGGTTGACACAGGGTCAGCGCTCTCAATTATCTTGTGGAACACCCTCAAGAGGCTCCAGCCCAGCCTATCTACTAGCCGGCTCCAGAAGTGCCAATTTAGCCTGAAGGACTACCAGGGGAGGACCATTCCTGTGATCGGCAGAGGCAAGTTCCTTGTCAATTTTAAAGCTTTTAAAGGTCACCTACCTCTAGTGGTAGTTAACGGCAATCTCCCCACCTTATTGGGGCTCAATTGGTTTCCCCATCTCGGCCTAGGGCTAACAGGAGTCCATGCTGTCTCAACCTCAGACACTGACTCCTTATTCGCTGATTACTCAGATGTATTCAGCGATGAGCTGGGGTGTTATAACGGTACCCCAATATCATTCTCAGTCGACCCCCAGGCAGTTCCAATCAGGCTAAAACCGCGTAGGGTCCCATTCGCTATTCGGCCAACACTAGATGCTGAATTGGATAAACTATTAAAACAAGGGGTCATTGAGCCAACAGATTTCGCCAAATGGGAGACGCCCATTGTCACACCCTCAAAAAGACGGTAGCCTGAGAATTTGCTCGGACTACAAGACCACAATCAATAAGTTTCTACAAGTTAGCGCTTACCCAGTGCCCGCCATTCAGCATTTATTACACACTTTTGAACCTGGCAGCATTTTTGCCAAATTGGACATGTCTCAAGCGTATCAACAGTTCCCTGTTGACAACCAAACAGCGGAACTCCAGACCATTGTCACTCACAGGGGTGCTTTCAGATGCAAGCGTCTCCAATTTGGCGTAAGTGTTGCCCCAGGTATCTTTCAATCCCTCATGGAGTGGATTATACAGGGCCTCCCTGGAGTAGTACCCTACTTCGACGACATCTTAGTCTCGGCCAGGGACAGACCCCAACTCTTCCAGAGAGGTTCAGACAGCATGGCCTCAAATTGAAAAAAGAAAAATGCGCCATTGCCACTAGACAGGTGGACTTTCTGGGTTATAAAATTGACGCCTCAGGCATTCACCCCCTGGAGTCCAAGGTTAAGGCAATTCACGAGGCACCCACTCCAACCTCCAAAACTGAACTACAGGCCTTCTTGGGGCTATTAAACTTTTACGCGTCTTTCTTGCCCCATAAAGCATCAGTAGCTGAACCCCTACACAGATTACTGGATAAAAAGTCACCTTGGCACTGGGGGCACAAAGAAGACCATGCTTTTCACGCCGTGAAATCACTACTCACGTCAGAGGCGGTACTTATTCAATTCGACCCCAACCTTCCTTTAGTGCTGGCAGCAGACGCATCCCCTTTGGAATTGGGGCAGTATTAAGCCACAAGCTTCCCAATGGCGCCGAGGCTCCCATTGCCTTTTTCTCCAGAACGCTCTCCGCAACAGAGCGTAATTACAGCCAGATCGATAAGGAAGCTCTAGCAGCTGTTGCAGCAGTGAAAAATTTCACGAATTCCTTTTTGGCCATTTTTCGAGCTGGTCACAGACCATAAGCCCCTCCTGGGTCTACTAGCTGGGGACAAACAGACCCCTCAAGTCCTTTCCCCTAGGATGACAAGATGGACCCTCTTCCTAGCAGCCTACTCCTACAGACTCATACACCGCCAGGTAAAACATTGTCTCACGCTGACGCTCTCAGCCGCTGTCCCTTGCCGGCCCCGGCTGAAGACCCTGCTCCTGTCCACGCTATTTTCGAGGTAACACAATTGGACCTCCCCATCACTGCCCTTGACATTGCTGCTAAAACCAAGGCAGACAAAACGCTCGCCCAGGTGCTCGACTGGGTGAGGAGGGGTGGCCGGGTGGCAATGTTGAAAACAAATTCTCACCTTTCAAGACCCGCATGCAGGAACTGTCCAGTTTGCAGGGCTGTCTACTATGGGGCACCTCAGTGGTCATCCTGGCCTTACTACGCACCCGAGTCCTGGAGGCGTTGCACGAGGGACACCCTGGCATCGTGAGAATGAAGGCATTAGCACGCAGCTACGTATGGTGGCCAGGCCTCGACGAGGACGTTGTCAGATGGGTAAGTTCCTGCAACATTTGCCAGGAATCCCGTCCTGCTCCTCCTATTGCCACCCCTACTAAATGGGAGAGCGCCAGCGCTCCGTGGTCCAGAATTCATATCGACCTGGCCGGCCCCTTGCATGGGAAGATGTTCCTAGTGGTCGTGGACGCCTATTCTAAATGGATTGACGTTGCACAGCTATCCACGACCACCACACTAGCAATCACCAACGTATTAACACGCCTGTTTGTTACACACGGGCTACCCGACTCCATTGTCTCTGACAATGGCCTGCAGTTCGCATCAACTGAGTTCAGCCGTTTCGCTGCCAACCTGGGTATCCACCACATTTTCACAGCCCCATTTCATCCTGCCAGTAACGGATTGGCTGAAAGGGCCGTCAGGACCACTAAAGAAGCCCTGGCTAGGTTCAGTAAGGATGACTGGCACCACAAACTCTCGCGTTTCCTGATGAGCCAGCATTCAACTCCTTGTTCAGTCACCAACAAGTCCCCAGCTGAGCTCCTGATGGGCAGGCGTCTGAGGACTGTATTGGACAGACTGCATCCACAATACTGCCCTGACTCTCCCCTCGCTTCCACATGGGGGTTAGACATTTTATCTTACAGGAGCCAGTATTTGCGAGGAACTTCGCTGGTGACCCCCTGTGGATCCCGGGCGAGATCGTGGCCATCACCGGACCAAGGTCGTATCGGGTCAGACTGGAGGATGGCTGGGTCTGGAGAAGGCACCTGGACCAGCTGAGTAGGCGCCTCAGCACCCACACTAGCAGGGACCCAGAATCACAAAGCGACGGGGGGTCTCAGCATCAACCCCACATCCACATCCTTCCGGGCGACCAGCACACACCAGCAGTCATCCCGGAAAGCCCGAGCACGGACAGCGGCGCCCTGACGGTGGACCAGCCTGATCCAGTCTACGAGAGCACGTCCCCAGTGACCAACCCTGCGAGTCCCGGGCCTGCCCGAACCGAGGGGCACGTTGGTGACACTTATCCGGCTCTGCCTTCCCAGACAGACTCTGAATGGACAGTCAGCGTTCCAGAGCTGCGCCTGCCCGGCGCCAACATAAACCTCCTGCCTACCTCAAAGACTATGCGTGTTCGCATCTGGGGGGAAGGGGTGTTATGTCCTGAGGACTCTAGGAGTTCTCACTCAGGTCCATTTACTTTGCGGGGGCGTTTTCCCCTTCACCCATTGGTTGGTCCTCCCCAGAAGCCAGCTATAAAAGCAGGCTGCGGGGTCCAACCAGTTGCTGATCGCTGCGAGCCAGTTCCCGGCTTGGCAAGCACGGTCAGCCCTTTATTGTTATAATAAAGTATTGTTGCACTCATGCTCTGGTTCAGCCTCTCTTTTCCCAAACTTAACAGGGTCTGAGGATCTCATCTTGGTACCTAATGGCAGTCAGGCTACCTCTGGTGAGCACATGGAGGGCTGTGTGGCCCGCTAAAGAAATGCCACCCCATACCATTACTGACCCACTGCCAAACCGGTCATGCTGGAGGATGTTGCAGGCAGCAGAACGTTCTCCAGACCCTGTCATGTCTGTCACATGTGCTCAGTGTGAACCTGCTTTCATATGTGAAGAGCACAGGGTGCCAGTGGTGAATTTGCCAATCTTGGTGTTCTCTGGCAAATGCCAAACGTCCTGCATGGTGTTGGGCTGTAAGCACAACCCCCCCCTGTGGACGTCAGACCCTCATACCACCCTCATGGAGTCTGTTTCTGACCGTTTGAACAGCCACATGCACATTTGTGGCCCGCTGGAGGTCATTTTGCAGGGCTCTGGCAGTGCTCCTCCTGTCCCTCCTTGCACAAAGGTGGAGGTAGCGGTCCTGATGCTGGGTTGTTGCCCTCCTATGGCCTCCTCCACATCTCCTGATGTACTGGCCTGTCTCCTGGTACCGCCTCCATGCTCTGGACACTACGCTGACAGACACAGCAAACCTTCTTGCCACAGCTCGCATTGATGTGCCATCCTGGATGAGCTGCACTACCTAAGCCACTTGTGTGGGTTGTAGACTCCGTCTCATGCTACCACTGGAGTGAAAGTACCACCAGCATTCAAAAGTGGACAAACCATCAGCCAGAAAGCATAGGAACTGAGAAGTGGTCTGTGGTCACCACCTGCAGAACCACTCCCTTATTGGGGATGTCTTGTGAACTGCCTATGCTTTCCACCTGTTGTCTATTCCATTTGCACAACAGCATGTGAAATTGATTGTCAATCAATGTTGCTACCTAAGTGGACAGTTTGATTTCACAAAAGTGTGATTGATTTGGAGTTACATTGTGTTGTTTAAATGTTCCCTTTATTTTTTTGAGCAGTGTATTTTATACAGTTCTGGGGGTTTCATGTTTTAATTGTACACCACCCAGAGTCACTAGACAAGTAAGTAAGTAAGTAAGTAAGTAAGTAAGTAAGTAAGTAAGTAAGTAGATAGACAGACAGACAGACAGAGACAGTGACAGACATGAGACAGAGACAGAGACAAAGACAGACAGACAGACATAAAGTATTCTTGTTGGAAGCCCTTACCAGATTTGAAAGACCCACTATTCTTTGCAAACTTCCATTACTATATAGGGCACCAGCAGGAGAGCAAGCAAGATGGCAAATGACAAAATATACATCATGATATAGCAATGCAAACTCTGGTTTTTTAAATTACTTAAGATGGCAACATTGCATCTAAGCACATAGGAGTGCAAATTGCATCTGGACATCACAACACGTATTTCATTATTTTAACAAAAATCTTGGCAGGTGACCATGCCCTTAGGGAATATTGACAGCGAGCAAAGCAGATGTGTTATCTATGTAATATATCTTTAAAATGCCACAAGTGTCTTTTCTTGTTCTAAAAAATAATAACTTCCTATTCTTCCTGTGGTCCCCGTCCTCATTTGCTGTGACCAGACATCACAACCAAATATAAAGATAAGCACAGGTAGTCCTGTACTTATAACAGGCCATTTAATGACCATTCAAATTTACAACAGTACTGAAAAAAGTGACTTATGACTGTTTTTCATGGTTATAACCTTTGCAGCATTTCCCATGAACATATGATCAAAATTCCAATGCTTAGCAACTGGTTCAGATGTATGACCGTTGCTGTATCCCAGGGTCACGTGATTGCCTGTTGCAACTTTCCAACAAGAAAACTCAATGGGGAAGCCATTCACTTAACAACAGGGTTACTACCTCAACAATTGCAGTGATTCACTTAATGACTGTGGCAAGAAAGATTGTAAAACCAGGAAAAGCTCAATGAACAACTGTCTTGCTTAGCAATAGAAAATTTGGGCTCAATTGTGATCCTATATTTCTTGATGGTGGGGAAGTGAATATGATCTTGCCTCATTTTTTATGGGTTCTTTGTAGCCTATTCTCATGTGAAATCTCTGTTGCGGTTTACTCATTGATAAGTTTGAGGAGGTTGTAATGAAGGAGGGTTAGGCTTTGGGAAAGATGTGCACAGTATGTGTCTCAGCAGCAGTTTTAATGGTTGCTTTCTGTATTATCTTTGTCTAAAATGGCTTTATGGTTAGAAGTATCTATCTTTCCCCCCCTTTGTTCCTTAAGCCATCCAAATAATATCAATATCAACATCAATAATAATTCTCTGTGAACTCCAGACAGCCACTGAAAGTCATTCACAATCCCAGATCTAGTTAGATACATTAATTCTAGTATCATCTGGGCAATAATCCATTGTTAAAATCCATTTATTTTTGTCAATATTGACATCTGACCAAGATTTTACTCTCCCCTCCACCTCTTGCCTCTGCTCTCCCATCCAACTTTGCATTAGGAAAGCAATTGAAAAGCCTAATGCATGGAAAGTGAATCTTTTGTATTCTTCATAATGCTCAATTTTCCCTCCTCTCTTGGATCAACCAAAGCTGTCCAAACAAGAGCTAGATTCTTCCCTTTGAGAAGAGAATAATAGAAACTTTAAATGAAATCAGAAGATTACTAGACCTGTTAGAAATGAAGAGATTTTGCCATAAAATGGTGTGTACACACACACATGCATGCATACAAATGTCTAACCCTTTCTGCAAACACATTTGTTCAGCCATGCTGAAAATAAGCAATGGTCTTTGGAGAAGAGAACAGTTCAGAAGTTTCACATGAATTGCTATGTAGCTTATTAGAAATCATTCTTCTATGAATATCTTGATATTTTACAAGCTTTTTCTGTAGAGTGGTATCAAAGGCAACATATGAAGAAGTTTTGAGGACCATGGCAGGCACTGTATGAAGCAGGAAATAGAACATGTTCAAATTAAACAGAGTTTTGTGTATTCACATCATGTCTTTTGTATATCAATTGTTATCCATTTCTACCAAGAGCAATCATATTCTGCAATCTTATCTAGCCCTGAAACTATTAAAGAAAAATTTTACATGAGGTATTTACTAGTTACGTGCAAACATATTTGATAAGTCTCTTTGCTTCTGGGTGAAGTGCCTGTCTGGATCTGACCTTGAAAACATAATATGCTCATGTGTATACTCACACACCTATACATGCACACACACTCTCTCTCTCTCACACACAAACAATATATATATATATATATATTCTTAATTTTTCGCGGGTACTTACATACATGGCATTCAGCTTTGTTCGGGTTTTTTCCCATGTCATTGCAGTTGTGCTTTTAAAGTTGTAGCAATGTTTCAGCAGAATCTCATCTGCCATCATCAGGCTTCTGTACAGATGAGATTCTGCCAAACGTTGCTACAACTTTAAAAGCACAACTACAATGATGTGGGAAAATACCCGAACAAAGCTGAACGCTATATATATATATATATATATATATATATATATATGTATATGTATATGTATATGCATATGCATATGCATATGTATATGTATATATATATATATATATATATGTATATGTATATGTATATGTATATGCATATGCATATGCATATATATGTATATATATGTATATATATATGTATATATATGGGTGTGTGTGTGTGTGTATATACTGAGTGGTACTTCAAAGTTCATCAGAGAATGATAGTGCTATCAGCAGGGAAAGGAAGTCCCAGTTGACTTATGTGGGTTGAACTGGATGTAGACAGAGACACTTTTGGTGTCTTGTTTCAGTCATAAGGGAACTGACCCTATAACATTATATGCTTCTAATAACTGTCATATAGGCACATTAGTGATCTCCATGTAGCTCTTGCATAACACAGAACTGCATTGAGAAGAGCATTTAAGGGCCTACCATAGATATCTCAGATGGTCGGTGCAATGGAGGAAGACTTTGAATCTGAGCATGGCAAGTCACAAAACATTAATTGACAAAACAAACTGTAGTGGTTTTCTTCTTGCTTCTTAAGAAGATTCTTACTATCTCTACTTATTTTTGGTTTCTGGGCACACCTTGAAACAAAGCATTGGACTATAGCCACTTCTAAGGTAGTCTACGGGCCTCATGCATTTATGCTATAACTAGATGATACCTTCTAAATTAATTATTATTTTTACTTAAATGATCATATGCTTAAATAATGAGGCACTGAGAGGTATTTCCTTCACATTGGTGTCGTGGATATTTTGTTATCTAGCCTTCAGATAGTCTTATATTATCTATTTGTTTGGATCATCAAAACCAGATGTCATAAGTACATTTTTCCTATTTCATGCAAAAAATATATAAGGGGTTTTCAGTCAGCCAGAAATATAGATATTAGGGCATTATACTATTCTTTTGAAATAATGTAAAACTTTTATATAGTTTCAGGACAAAAATGCAAATCAAATAGGATAAATATAGGATAACAGTGTCTAGATGATGTGGTGAATATTATAAAGTGAATGCCATGTAAAAATGAACAAAGCTGAGAAATTCCGCATTAAAAGTTCTCCTATGGAGAACATTCTTCAGTTGGAATGAAGGGAAGAACTTTCTAGAAAAGGTGGGATTTGAAAGAAGTAGCAGAAGCTTCAACTTTCTTCTGGCAGCTTCTTTGATGTGCATCATTAAAACCATATATAATAACAAATAGTCCTATTGTGGTTTTTGTTTTTTTGTTTTGTCATTTGCAATGAGGTCATGGCAATTCTGATGTTCAGTGATTAAAACTCAGCCATCAATTATCCAAGGAACATATTGGTGTCCTTATTAATGCAGATGTAAAACTTTAGTAACTTACATCTCTCATAAAATTATGAAGGGCTGCCTTGGGGCAGGTTGGGGGAGGATGACAAGCATTCAGTATTGTGATTCCAATCAGACTGTAGCTGCCAAAGACTTTTCTCAGCCCTTACAGATAACATTTGTGAATTGATCCCTCATTAGTATGCAGTCGGCATGGGAAAATGATAAACTCCTATTAACACTGTCATGGCAACTGAAAAAAAATGGGTGCTTTGGATGAAAAGCCATGGGCCTCTCTCCTTTCTTCTGTTTGACATCTGCTGTTTAACACACAAAATTGTATTATGGTGATGCAGACCGGTGTGGTATATGTATGAGGCAGAGAGAAAATTAAGCTCCTGGTTAGTGGTTTCTTACCAAAAGCTGCCGCTACCTCTGAATCTAGCTTGTATACTACTCTGAAAATAATGGAAATCTATATATTGTTTACTATCATTAAGAGACACCCTGAGGGTCTATTTTTCCTTAACATGATAGCCAATAATAGATACAAAGAACAGAAAAAAACTCATAAACAAATTGGGCTATCTTCTTATTTATTGCAACGTATTATTTCCTGGTCTAGGTAAGAGTCCAAGCTTTGCTTGTCTATGGATATTTGAAAAGGACTTGCAATGTCTTGTAATGTAGCCTTTGTTTTAAAGGAGAGTCATGTCCTGTCTTGATGTCTGAATATTAACTGAACAGTTTACCATGGAAACGATGCTTTGATCAGGGCAATCAAAATACCTGGGGCTTCTCTAGGGCAGGATGTTGGACAGAAAAAAAAATGTATCCATTTATTTATTTATCAAAGATGTTGTTCTTATGAAATTTTCCACTTGCTTTTTTTTTCTTTTTTTTGCAAACCCAGCAGTCTCAGAAGTAAGGATAAAAACAAGCTTATCTGAATCAAAAGCAAACTGTAGAAAGTCACCCATCGCTGGTTTACGCACATTTTCCCAAGAATTACACAATGTTGTCTTTATGGGGGTTTGTGAAGGATACAGTATCTTAACGACCTGCTTTCAGCCCACCGAAGCAATGCCAGTTGTGCAATACAATGAGTTTTCAGCAACATGTCAATGTTTTGGAGTAATGGCTCCAGAATGTAAAGTATGTCCTGACTTTATTTTTCTTTTTGCTGAGAAGATCATTTGTTATGGCAAATCTCCCTAACAGCAGGCGCAGAGTGCCCTGTATTGGTTCTTTATGCTGCAGAGAAATAAATTTAAGTGCATTTTCAGATTAAATGATAGGCTTGGAAGATCCTCCAGTCACATAAACTCCTCTTGGCATCCATCCCTGTCAGTACAATTCACAATAAAAAAAGAAAATTTGTCTCTCTGTGGGAAAGCAGAGGAATTGCTAAGGAGCAACTTTATTCAGTATTTCCAGGGCAATCTGAAATGATGAAAAGATCACTCTCTAATTCTTGCTATTACTTGGTTAATAAGGCACTGGTTCTTTTTCTTGGGATCCGATTTTATTGGAGTATATGAAAAAAAAATCAATTCACCATTAAATCAGAAATCAAATGATGCTCAGGATTCCTATGGAACTGTGATGTTTTTGCATGAGCCATCAATTGAGAGTCCAGGGATGTACAGCCCAAGGGATGGGTCAACCCAACCAAACTTCATTTGTGTGTATTATCCGTCCAACTCTAACAAATGCCAAGATCTGATATGAATACAGGGTCACGTGACTTTGTAGCATGAAAACAAGGGAGAGATGGACACCAGTTTTGATAAAGCCCTTCAGTTTAGGCTTAGGTGATATTTTCATTGTCAGTTGCTTCACTATCCATTCTGCCTAACTTTGTCTAACTCATTTGACACCTCATCTCCAACCCATACATAATAGTCTTTCTTGCCTCTGGCCTTTGCTTTCTTTCTGCCGATTTACACAACAGCTCCGATCTTGTAATCATCCTATATAATTCCATATTTTAAAAGGTGGATATGTAAAATCTTGGAATAGTACAGATTTTTGTGCAGATTTTAAAAGCTCTGAAACTTTCTCCAATTCTAAATGGAAGTGGCCTTTGGCCATTTTTAATTTTTTTAAATTTAATTTAAAATAAATCTCTCTCTCTCTCTCTCTCTCTCTCTCTCTCTCTCTCTCTCTCTCTCTATATATATATATATATATATATATATATATATATATATATATATGTATGTAAAATACCACTCACACATCATCACAAAATCTCCAGAACCGTAAAGCCTATAAATTTGAAATTTGGCACATAGGTATGTTCTTCTTGGCTTCTAGGCGCTCACTAAGAAAGGATTTTTCTAAATGACCATCAGAGCATTAGGTTTGCATATATTGTTATTAACATGCTCTGATGCTAAGGAGTTATACTTCCCCTCCCCATCTGAAAAGAAATCTGTTCCAAATGCAAAACACACATGCAGAGGAGAGGAGTTTCAGTTTCAGTTTCAGAGCACCAAGCAGCTTTTGTACAGAACAGTTGAGCTAAGCCATGCTCAGGCTCCTTGCTGTCTCCTTCTTGCTCACACAGCAAATACTGCTTCAGTTTCCAAACAGCCCTCAACTCTCTCACACACTGACAGAATGCTAGCCAGATGAATACCAATGGATGCTGATAGGCAGAGACACATTTTCCCCTTATTTTCCTCCCAAAAAACTAAGCCCAATCACATAGTTTCGTAGCAAAGCACAGGTATAGAGCTAGTAATATGTGTGTGTGTGTAGGCTTCAAATTGTGCTTGTATATATGCTGGTTTTATAATGCATGACTTCAAATTAAGTGTTTGCAGAGTTATATGCTGTTCAGAATTGGCTGACTTGAGCAGCCTTACTAGCCCATAATTTAATATGTAATAAAGAGTTGAAGCAATTTTGCAGAATGGGTCAAACATATTTTGTGAAGCAGGATATTCTATATTTTATATCTCTGGCTTATCCTTGACTGTTCTTGTTATATTCCAATATATACTTTTTATTTTTTTTATTTTCTAGTAGCCAGAGGAAGCTTGAAGAAGCATTTTGGGACTGGTATGGGAATTACAGTGAAATATCAAAAAATAGAATTGAAGTGTATTCTGTACATATCAGTGTCCAAAAGGAAAAATGAGAGAAAGATAGTCACAAAAGTTGTGTGGATGTTAGAAAAGGATAAGGTTTCAGATGTAGATCGTGTAATTGGAGAAATGTTAAAATACGGATTTATTTAGCTTATGGAATAACTGTATGATTTGTTTACTGTGTATGTGAAAACTATGTCTTTGACGGTTGAAAGAATGCCATCCTTGTGCCCCTGTACAATGGAGAGAGATTGGTTTGTTAAGTCTGTCTGTGAAGGTGTTTGGCAGAATTGTGTTTGCAAAGGACAGTATAGTATATAAGCAAAATCTGGGAAGTGCAGCACAGGTAACTGAGAAATATACTAATATGAAAATAAATGTTTATTGCATATTTTTTGCTTTACCAAAATGAAATGAATAGGTTTGAAAGGTCATACTGTATATGGAAGAAAGGTTATGAGTATAGAAAAGAACGATGAAGAATGGTATTGCTGTAAACTAATTGTCAACCCTGAAGCTGGCCTGGCCGAAGCCATCTTGGAGCTTCAGTGTTGCCACACTTGAGCAAGGGATAGTGTGGGTGGGGTGGGGATAGAGATAGCTGGAGTTGTGTAGTCAAAATAAAATACTTCCCCCCTGGGAACCAAGGACATTCTCAAACCTGGCTAGAGGACGGAGGGGTGATGTCACCAGACCTACAGAAGCTACTATGATTGGGCCATGTGACTGATTGTTTAGGTTTGAGGGAAAAACTTTTATTTTTAATTAGGTGAAAACCAAGGGCCCCTCAGAGTTGGTTTTCATCAGATATGTGCCAATTTGATATTTCCAATAAAGCTATTCTTTGAGGAAGTCACCTGCCTCAGAATTTGCTTGGTAATAGAATGGACCTATTACTTAGAACCCTGATATTTAGCTATATTACTTTGCCTTTTTATTATGTCATGCCATTAATTGTTTTTAACTAGTGACTAGGATTTACTTGTTCTTACTTGTTTTCTGCATTTTGCATGCTATTGCTCACACAAACAATTGAATAGTGGATGGTTATGAGAATAAAGCAAAGTAGAGCAGCGCAGCGTAGCATAGAGTAGAATAGAATAGAATAGAATAGAATAGAATAGAATAGAATAGAATAGAATAGAATAGAATAGAATGGTTTATTCGGTCAAGTGTGATTAGACACACAAGGAATTTGTCTCCAATTTTCCCCCATGTTGGCATTAGAACCAGCGTTATGAAAAATATTAATGCAGCTATATCTGTATATCCATCAAATAACACAAATAAAAAAGTTCCTGCTTTTTAAATTTCTAACTGAAAAAGAGCCAAACATTCTACCCTTTTATTTCCATAGCATGGGATGGGCATTTAGAGAGAGCAAGAACTGCATCCAAAATGCGTGTTCTATGGGAACAAAAGCTACTTATTTCTTTGTTGGGATTTTTATGATTTAAGCATATTTCTAACAAAGATTGCAAATGTTGTATTTCAGAGTCCATTTCAGGAGTGACTTGTTGAAAGTCCTTGGTCTCTCTGTCCTCCTTTTTGCTAACAATGAGAAATCTCCCATTTGTTATGACAGTTTTACAAGTGCTGTTGTGCATTACAAATGAGCAGCTTTATGCCCCTCCTGAACAATTAATTTATTACAATATAGCAGGAGTTGATCATATCTGCTTCTCTTGCATATTTCAGAGCCATACTTTTAATTACATAAATTTCTTTTTGTGTTTCTAGAACTGGATGGAGATAAAAGAGTCATACTTTTGATTGCATTACAGTCACTCAAATTGCTGAGCACGCTGGTTCAGTGATTATGTCAGCCTTTTTTATTTTGTTTTTAAGAGTCTACAAATCTTCAGGTTGCAAATTAATCACTTCATCACATCTCAGTGCAGGGGAGAAAAATGTAACAGGAAAAATAGAGCTGATAATAGCATTGTCACTTATGACATGCGACCAGCAACTTCCTTCCTTCACAATCACCAATGCAAGGAAAAGTGACTACATCAGTGAATTGAATATATAGTTCAGCTGCCAGTCAATAAATGCATTACTATTAGGCAGAGTGAGATATCTACCTCAAATAGCATATGCTGAGAATCGGGGAAAATGACTGGATGTCAGGGCCATAATGTATTATACAATCATTTCTAGTCTTCCATTCAACCCTTTAAAGGACATGGTGGCTCACTAGTTAAGATGCTGAATCTTAGACCATTAAAGGTCTATAGCAGAATAGAATAGAGAGGTCACAGAAAAGAAAAGAATTCTCTACTGGCCAAGGGTGATTGGACACAGAAGGAATTTGTCTCCAGTGCACAAGCTCTTACTGAACACACACGCAACAACAAAGTGATAGGTCATAGACCATAAATCATAGTTACAATCTTTCATAAATCAGAAATCATAGTTACAATCATTAATCTTAAAATACAAGTGATAAATCACAAGATACCACTCAGAGAAGATAGGTGGAAAAATGAGAAGATAAGAAAGATGATAATAGCAGTTACAGCCTACTGCATGGATAAATATCTTTAGACTTAAGAATTAAGTATTCAGCAGAGCGATGGCTTGGGGGGAAACAATTATCTTTGAGTCTAGTTGTTTTGGCATGCAATGCTCTATAGCGGCATCCTGAGGGGAGTAGTTGAAACAGATTATGTCCAGGATGTAAGGCCTCTGTAAATATTTTCTCAGTCCTCTTTATGGTTCATGCAGTACAGAGATACTCAATGGAAAGCAGGTTGGTTGCAATTATTTTTTCTGGAGTCCTACTATCCATTGAAGTCTGTATCTGTCCTGTTTGGTTGCTGTGCCAAACCAGACAGTTATTGAGGTACAAACCACAGACTCAATAATTCTTCTGGAGAACTGTATCAACAGCTCCTTGGGCAAACTGAACTTTGATGGTTGGCTTCCAATATGAGGCAAATCCTCCCCTTTCCCACTTTCATTTACATTTTTTTCCTTTCATGGACACCATTCCAGAGTGGGTGCTTTTTTTCTCTCTTGTCAGGGGCATCTGATCTTAGAGAGAAATGTGGACATTTGGGTTAATAAATGCTTTGCACTGATACAAAATAATTTAATGGGTCATTCCCCCCCCCCGCCCGCTTATGACTAACATGCAATATTTGCTTTTGATCCAACTGGAAAGATTCCCCACACCCCTCTTTCTTATTAATACTGACCTTGAAACTAGTAATAGCTGAGATAAGATATTTGTGTACATTGATGTACATGTACTTTTCCCCTAATCATCATGTAAATACCATCCTAATCTATTTCTCTCCTTCACATTTGATTTCCAAGACTCTTTTGTCTTTGAAGATTGCCTTTAAGATTAGAACCTAATGAAGCAGCTTGATCCCAAGGGTAAATAACATGTTTCACATGCATTGAGGGTGGCTTCATTTTCCCTCAGCTTCATGGGGCAATCATCTGCATTGTACTTATTTGATTAATCACATGCTTACAGTGTGCGTAGCTTGTCCATCTGTGTTTGCAGCCATTTGCAAAATCTGTTTTATGTAAAACAAGGTTTGTGCAACAATTTGCAACATAAAGCTATCTTCTAACTACATTTGTTTACTTCTTTAAGAAGGCCAGCATAGTGTAGTGGTTAAAGTAATAGATTTGGAGTGGGAGATCTGAGTTCTAGTCTTCCCCTGGGCAGAGAAGCTTGCTGGGGGGATTTCAGTCAATCGCTTTCTCTGAGACCCCAAACATCATCAAGCTCTGTGACAGATTGGTGAAAGAACAAGTCACTCATTGAATCTGTGGAGGGTTTGCCATTTTGTCCTCACAATTTTATTTTGGCAAGACCACAAATAGAATCCCAAATAGAAGGGAGGAATAGCAATAGCCCTTAGACTTCTATATCACTTCATAGTGCTTTACAGCCCTCTCTGAGCAGTTTACAGAGTCAGCATATTGGTCCCAACAATCTGGGTCCTCATTTTACCCACCTTGGAAGGATGGAAAGCTGAGTTAACCTTGAGCCTGGTGAAATTTGATCTGCCAAATTCTAGGCAGCCAGCAGGCAGCAGAAGTAGCCTGCAGTGTTGCATTCTAACCACTGCACCACCACAGCTCTTCTAGAATAGATAAAATCGTGGCTGAGTTTATGGACTGCCATATACCCTGGTTTGTTTAGTTTCACTTTATTTAATAACTATAGTTAGTCTATATGTGGCACAGTGGTTAAAATGCAGTATTGCAGGCTAATTCTGCCCACTGCCAGGGATCCTCACCAGCTCAAGGTTGATTCAGCCTTCCATCTTTCTGAGGTCAGTAAAATGAGGATCCAGATTGTTGGGGGCGTTAATGCTGACTCTGTAAACTGCTAAATAGAGGGCTGAAAAAGCACTGTGAAGTGATATATAAGCGCTATTGCTAGAGTGATCTGCATTTATATATCATGCTATGGTATGAATTATAGTGGTTGTTTCAGCTAAGCTCAATGTGTGATTCTCAACAGTGGACAAATCTGCCCTACATAATTATACAGGTGGCCCTCATTTAATTACTGCCCTATTTAGTGACTGCTCAAGCTATGATGGCATTGAAAAAAATAACTTTATGACTCATTTTCACAGTTATGATCATTGCAGCATCCTGGTGGCCCTGTGATTGAGATTCGGGTGCTTGACAACTGGCAGATGTGAAGATGGCACATCACAGCCTCCCAGGGTCATGTGATCACCATTTGTGCAATTCACAGCCAACGTTTAAAAAGCAATCAATGGAGAACCTGGCAGTAAACTCGCAAATCACTGTCATATGAAGTCTCACTTAATGGTGCATCTCAAAGTGAGGTTGCAAGCCTTTCACAATTACATGATGTGTCCCTTAATGAACATGCCACTTAATGACAGAGCTGTTGGTCCTAATTATGGTCTTTAAATGAGGACTACCTGTAATGAGATTGCACCACTATGGCTTTCTCCAAGAGATCCTTGGCATCATAATGTGTGTGGAGGCTGATTATTTAAAAATCACAGATCCGGAGTCCTCTTTAAATTTCCCAGGCTTTCCTATCAAATGAACTCTGCTCTATAACAAAATGATTGTTTGTTCTGTCTTAAACCACATTCCTCTTAGATGTTATAAACACTCTAAACTGGGACTGAAAGCACTGGGCAGACAAGAGCAAACAATTCTTTAATTTCTATTAAATGAGGTGCATTTCAAATTAAAATTTAACTGAGGCTGTCCCTCCGTGAAAGGTGTTTTATTACTGATTGCGTGGGTGAATCAGTACAGCCAATATTCAACCTTAGCAGCATATCAAATGCTTAAATTGAGCATGACAGAAGGCATACTTGGTAGGCCAATTTTGTGTGTGATGGCTAATCTAACCGCAGATTGTATGAAAAACTAAGAATAGCTTAAGGGTGTTTAGAAAAGAGTGTCCTTCTCTTGGAATAACAGAGTGATTATTCACCTGACTTTATGACTGCCCTTAAAAAGAAGAACAATACAATCTAAAAACATGAGTCAATAAGAGAATACATAAATGTAACACTGTGTTCTCTGCCATTCAGCTGCAATTCAGCCAATTAAGACAATTAAACCTTGGCAGCCCAACATAAGAAGCAAGCTTCAGTCTATATTGAAAACTAAGATGCTGGATGAAACAATCACCACCATCCTTCTGTTAGAAGCATTTTTGTGTTGAAAATCTGTGACCTCAAGACAGGTATAGTTTACTCTAATTTACACATGAGGGCGATAAAATTAACCATGCCATTTCCAACAGCTAATGGTGGTTCACAGTTCTGAAGGTTTTCTGGTATGCATTATATATACAACCTGGAATTAAGGAGAAACTTCCTAACAGTGAGGACAATTGACCAATTGAACAGTTTGCCTTTAGAAGTTATGGGTGCTTCATCACTGGAGGCTTTTAAGAAGAGACTGGACAGCCAAATGGTATAGGATCTCTTGCTTGAGCAGGGGGTGGACTAGAAGACCTCCAAGGTCCCTTCCAGTGTTATTCTGATTTATTCCCTTCTGACAGAAAGCTAATACTACAAGCTTTCTCAGCCTGCTTTGTTCCTTCTGCATCTCCTGAACCATCCTGACATTTAGACCTGGTAGTTCAGCAGAGCTGCGGGGAAACAGTGAAAAAACAATGTGTTTCCAATGCTATAGTAGATTCAGTTAGAAGTGTTTTTTTTTTTAAAAAAAAATCTGGAATAGAATAGATGGCTGCAGACCGGTTTTGTGAGAACCATTTATGGAGACAGAATAAGGAATACTCAAATATAATACCCTCTGCATTCAGTCTCAAGTATTGTACAATCTACTTCACATCCTCAGGATTTTACACTGTATTAGGTATTTAAACTTAAATCCTGGCCATAGCTAATTCCTCTAGACACATAAGCTGACAATGGGACATACTTTCAAAAAATGCCCAGGGTTATATGTTAAGTTCTATTGTTTGGAGTGAGTTAATTTTTAACTTCAGATTGCAATTTTGGCTTTACTTGTTGATCTTTTGTCTAGGCATTTTATGGCCAAATTTGACCATCTTCCAGTGTAAGAAGTGTTGCAATTCAGTTAATTCATCATTATTCTCCTCCTTTCTTATAAAGGCAATCAAACTTCTTAAAGTAATAATACTGATATTTGGGGACAATACGGTGCCTGTTCACAGACTCATAATTAAATATTATCAATTGATATGCCAACCTTTTTTTAAAAAGGGAATTGGTTCTAAAGAAATCATAAGATAAGAACAAATTATGACAAAGAACAGAATGAAAGGCCAATGAAATCCATCAGCTATCTCAAGAAGAATAAAATCAATTTGATATTTTTGAAGAGAAAGTTTCATGGGGGTCTGGCACTAAAAAGACACTGTTTCCACCCACCTAACTTCTTCTAATGGGTTGGAAATAAAACAGATCCTTTGAAGAAAACCATAAATTATGGGCATATTCACATGGCAGAAAGCAGACTTTAATGTCATCTGCCCCACACATCTCTACAAGCAAGAGATGTAATCTTTCAGCTGGTGACTGGAGTATATAAGAGTTTATAACCTGCTTCATTTCTCCTTCAATGGACCAAAGCAATTGCCAAGGACAACAAAATTTATTTTCTGGATACTTTAGAAACTTAGACACTCAGATCTCAAACAGAAAAGAAGTCCAGTCTAATTCATCCTTCCAACAAAGGCCTGACACTAAGAGACTAATATCTATTTATGAGATTTCTCTTTAGATAAAACATTTTAGATTTTAAATCCCCTGGGATTTAATTTTAGATTAATGCATGCAAGATAATCACCTGGTACACTGTATTCTAGCACAGTCTCTCTCAGGACTGACACTTGAACTAAACATAGTATCACACTTGTCTACTGAAGTGGCCTCTTATAGAACTCAGAGAGGAAAAAAGAGAAACAAGTTCTAACTGCTACAGAACAATTAACCTCATAAATGCCAATCAGAAATGGAACTCCCAAAATTTATAACAAAGCATTAGCTTTGGAAGATCCTTCATATGGCTACTGAGGTCTTCATATTTTTCAGACTTTCATTCATTAATTACGAAGATGGGTGATGGAGTCTAGACAGCAGACGAAATAGTGCCCCTTAATTGTGTGAGGAATTATTTTATGTAGATAAACATAAGAAGGAGAGTTGATGAACTGAAAAAGAATGGTCCAACTTCTAGAGTCTGGATTAAGTTGCTCCTGTCCATCCCACTAGGCTGGTCCTGACTTTGACATCATATGTGCTGGAATATTATGACTTGGTTTTTAAGTCCTTTTTCTCTACAAAAATCCAAATATTTTAAGAGCCTTGGTGGTGCAGTGGTTAGAGTGCAGTACTACAAACTACTTTTGCTGACAGTCAGCTGCCTCCAATTTGGCAGATAGAATCCCACCAGGCTCAAGGTTGACTCAGCCTTCCATCTTTCCGAGGTGGGTAAAATGAGGACCCAAATTGTTGGGAGCAATATGCTGACTCTGTAAACTGCTTAGAGATGGTGTACTAGTCATGTCCAGCTCTAGGGGGCAATACTCATCTCCGTTATAGAGCTGGAGAGCCAGTGCTGTCCAAAGTTGTCTCTGTGGTCATGTGGCCGGTATAACCCTAACCCTAAACACTGAAGGCACATGGAATGTTGTTACTTTCCCACCAAAGTGGTCCCTATTTTTCTACTTGCATTTTTACATGCTTTTGAACTTCTAGGTTGGCAGAAGCTGGGACAAGTAATGGGAGCTCACTCCATTACATAGTGCTAGGGATTTGAACCATCGAACTGCCAACCTTTCTGATCTACAAGCTCAGCATCTTAGCCACTAAGTCATCAAGTCCTTTCCTAAAGTACTATAAAGCGGTCTAAGTGCTATTGCTATTTCCTTGCCACTTTGTGGTACAGGTATCCTCGACTTATCACCACAATGGAACCCAAAATTTCTGTTGCTAAGTGGAACAGTGATTAAGTGAGTTTTGCCCCATTTTATAACTTTTTTTTGTCACGATTGTTAAGCTAATCACTGCAATTGTTCGTAACATGGTTGTAAAGTGAATCTGGCTCCCTCACTGACTGTGTTTGCCGGGTCGCAAAAGGTGACCATATGACTGTGGGACACTGCAACCATCGTAAGTATGAATCGGTTGCCAAGCGTCCAAGTTTTGATCACATGGCCATGGGAATGCTGTAAGGATCATGTGTGTGAAAAACGGTCATAAATCCTTTTTTTTTTTCAGTGCTGTTGTAACAGTCACTAAACAAATGGTTGTAATTTGAGGACTATCTGTATAGGGAAGGCTGACAGACAGTCTCTGACTCAAAATCATTTGGGGAGATTTATGGCTGAATGCTGTGGATTTGAATAAACTCTATAGTTTATCTCATTTTGTCTTTGAGTTACAAAGGGCAAGAAAAGATCTTGTGCTTCTGTCTTTCTTTCTCTATCTCCCCATCCTCATTTTATTTAATGCCTTTAAGAGATCTAACATTTTTTTAGCCTTAAGAAACAAGCTGTGGCTGCTGATTAGCTTTGTGTGGAAAGCTAAATCATATAGCTATATATTTTAAATAAGCCATAGATAACAGATGTGCCCTGGGAGCACTATATTATTTTTATCACATGTTTAGCCTAGTCTTTTGCATCTTCAGCTGTTTTACCCTGTCATAACTTAGGAGGACTATTATTTTTCTTTTAAACTTTCCCCCTTCATTTCAATTACTCTACTCTGTTTTGAAATCAGTTGACTTGAAGCACAATTCGCATTCAGCCAGGGCAATCTTTTTTTAAAAAAATAATAACCCTAAACAAACTGACTTCTGCATACAAGGAAGTGAAAGAAGACAATTGCCATATTTGTTTTAAAGATTATTTTTCCGGCAGAACGTATATTTTGTTAGTAGTTTTATATTTCTAGAGTTGTGCATTATGACAGTGATTTGCAAAAAACCTCCAGCGTAGATGATAAGAGCTTGTTGTTTCTTAAAAACAGTTGCACCAGCTCCATTCAGGGCTATGTCCATATCCAGCTTTGTTGTCTTTGTTCTCACAATATCTTTGTATTCCCCTTTTAGTGGAGGAGGAAGCTCATGGAAATGCAATTAGTAAATAGTCCCATGCCTAGAAAATAAAGGTAGTCCTCAACTTATCCTCATAATTGGGATCAGAATTTTCACTGCTAAGCAAAGTAATTGTTAAGTGGGTTGTGTCTGATTTTACAAGATTTGTTGTGATGTTTGTTAAGTAAATCACTGCAGTTAAGCGATGAAGTCATGAAACAAATCCAACTTCTCCCATTGACTTCACTTCTCAAAACGTGTCTGGGAAAGTCACAAATCGTGATTTGGACCCCAGGATGCTGCAACCATTGCCAAGTGTCTGGATTTTGAACATGTAGCCATAGGGTATGTTGCAACAGTTGTGTGAATACTGATCAATCGATCAGAATAGGCCTGGAAGGGTCTTTTACCTCCTACTCAAGTAGGAAACTTGTACCATTTCAGACACTAAACTGTAATTTGTTCAGACAAGTGGCTGTTCAGTTTCTCCTTAAAAACCTCCACTGATGGAGCACCCACAATATCTGAAGGCAACCTGTTTCATTGCTTAGTTGTCCTCACTGTTAGGAAAACAGTTTCTCCTCGATTCTAGGTTGCTTCTCTCCTTGATTAGTTTTTATCCATTGTTTTTTGTTTTGCCTTCTGGTGCTTTGAAAAATAAGTTGACCCCCCATCTTTTTTGTGGCAGCTCCTCAAATATTGGAACACTGCTGTCATATAATATCACCTGGCCCTAGTCCTTCTTTTCTCTAGACTAGCCATATCCAGTTCCTGCAACTGTTCGTTATATATTTTAATCTCCAGGCCTTTAATTGTTTTCATTGCTCTTCTCTGCAATTTTTCCAAAGCCTCAACATCTTTTTTCTAATGTGGTGATCAAAACTGGATGCAGTATTTCAGGTACTAAGAATTTATAAAGCAGTATTAATATTTCATATGATTTTGATTCTACTAATTATATTATATTGGTTATAATTATAATATAATGTTATATTGATTGTAATTATAATGTAATTATATTACATTGGTTATAAGTGACTGGTTGTAAATCACTTTTTTCAGTCACTAAATCAATGGTTGTAAATCAGGTGAAACTCAAAAAATTAGAATATCGTGCTATATTCTGAGATTGTGGATTTGGGGTTTTCATGAGCTGTAAGCCATAATCATCTCAGTTATGACAAATGACAGCTTGAACTATCTTGCTTTGCATGTAATGAGTCTATCTCATCTATTGGTTTCACCTTTTAAGTTACATTACTGAAATAAATGAACTTTTGCACGATATTCTAATTTTTCAAGTTTCACCTGTATAGGCAATACATGGTTTCTCAAAACATACAAAAACTTAAGTAATTAACTTGAACATAGTGGACATTAATTTCACAGTGAACCAGTTTGAGCCATGATGAGAATTGCAACATTGCATTCTCCTTATCATCTAGATGTTTGGAACACCACTCTAAATTCTCCACAGGAGAAAGCAGCTTGCAATTTATCTTCTTCAGGATATGATCTGAAGGAAGCACAGCATGGTTTAAAAAAGAGTAACAGGGAAAAAGCCCATAAAAATAAAATCCTGCTGAGTCACAAGTGCAAGGAGACCTCAACTACGATGTCACTTTCAGTTGCACAAAAATGTTAACTGAAGGTTTGGGTAAAAATGTTGTCCATCTCATCTAAAAATCTGGCACCTACAGCCTTGATACTCAACTATGTCAGCTATGAATGAGGAGCCATACAAGATCAGTATGAATAATGTAATCGTGAGTATCTCCCAGAATCCCATCATACCAAAAAATACACACTAAGATGGCTTTGCAAGGGTAATCCATAAGAAGGAAATACTAAGTACATAGGAACCTGAACTTCATGCTGCATATTTGAGTAGGAAGAATCAGCACTTTGTGGAAATAGCATCTTCAGTAAGAAGGCTAAAGAACCAGAGTTAAGAAAATTCTCTAAGACCCGAACCTGCTTGGCATTGTCATTGAAAGAACCGTGATGGCGCAGCGGTTAGTATGCAGTATTTCAGGCTAATTCTGCCGACTGCTAGCAGTTCAGTTCTCACTGGCTCAAGGTTGACTCAGCCTTCCATCCTTCCAAGGTCAGTAAAATGAAGACCCAGCTTGTTGGGGGAAATATGCTGATTCTGTAAACCGCTTAGAGAGGGCTGTAAAGCACTATGAAGTAGTATATAAGTCTAAGCACTATTGCTGTTGCTACGAGGCAGAATCAGGAACAATTCTGGCAATTCAGGTCTTAGAGACAATCTGCAATCATATTACATTCAGAGTTGAACTGGCAACAACACTCAAGTGTATGTCTGTGGAGATTCTCAATCATCCAGGTCATGGTTGTCCCAAAGGTGCTTTTCAAAAGGCAACTGGAGTTTCTTGGTTTTTTCCCCCCTTCAAAATGTTTTTTCAAAGGGTTTAATCCCCACCAGTCAGTCCAAGATGGGACTCAAATGTATGATAATATTACAACTAACAAAAGTCATTTTCCCAAATAAACCATTACAGTAGAAAAGCCTGAGGCTGCAGGGTAGATTGGGAAATAGAAACAAATAAACACAAAGTAGTAAACCAAACAATGGCAAAAGCAAATCACTTCCATAATTCTAAGAAAATCATACGGTGTGATTCATGGTCACCAGGAGTTAAACTCATCTTAAAGTTTTGGTTTTGTGCTGTGCATGCCATCATACACTAGGGCAGCTGTTTCCAACTAGATTACCTTTAAAGATGCTGAACATCAACTCCTATCATCTTTGATCAGCTCACTGGTATTATATTGGTTCCAAGGCCCTATTATCACTTCTTCTGCATATTGATTGAATGTGTAGAGAAGAGGCAAAATTAAATTGCAAATTGATAAAAGCTCTATAATGATCCATAAAGAAGACCGAATAGATATTTAACTGTTAATATTCCTAAATTGCATAGGAATGTGGAAATCTGGGCCAGGGTCAGCAAATATACAGAAACTAAAAGTGGGACCAGTGATCTCATAATGCACAAAGGAGAATATTAGAGTAGATCTAGCGTTTCCCCTTAGATATCCAGGGATACAATTTCAATTATCCATTGCTCACAGCCATGAGAACTGATTCACCAAATCACTGATGAGGCCATTTTACATAATGCTAAGGTTTTCATTCTTAAATATAAGCCTTTGTTGTATCATTGTTTCCAGAGAGATAAAATAAAGAAAAACAAAATGCCTGCAGTAGTGTTTTAATATGTCTTATATTCTCATACTGAAGACCGTTGAATAATGGTATATATGATTCCAAACCAAACTGAAATGTTCAGCAACCATTTTTTTAATCTATAAATGCATGCAAACATTTGCATCTGAATAAAATCCATGTTCTTCCCTGCAGAGTGACTAAACATGTCACACACACAATTAACAAACCCACCTTAAAGGAGAAACAGCCATGAGTATTAATGATAATGAGTTCTCTACCACCCTAGTAAACGTTTTTCAGATTTTGCTAACATCAGTATAAGCATGCAGTTAATCCAGTAATTATTATTCTGAACAAGCTGGCTTTTGTTCTTCTTTTGTACCTGGAGCCTTTTCAGATTTTAGTGAAAAAGGAAAGGATTTCTATGGAAAGGAGAAAGGGTGTGGTAGGAGGGGGGAGTAATATTCACAGGAAAGTTGAAGTGGGTGTCTCTTCAAAATATCCAAGATTAAACAACAAAGCAGCAATGAGCTGACACTCACACATGGTCCCCTGTATCTTAAAGGCAGAGCGAGATCAGCACAGAATGTATAATACACCACCCCTTCCTCTTGCTTTGAGGAAGAGGAGACATGCCTTTGGTATGCATACCACTGAACTTTCTGAAACAAGAGATACTTGGAGCACTCTCCTTTCTCAGATGCCTGTTTGAACCAAAGATGCTTTTTCAAAAGGCAACTGGACTTACTTTCTTTGTAATATGACTGAGAACCTCCATAGATGCCTGTTTGTAGAAAGATCCAAATAGGTCATATGATAAATGATTTCTTAAAAGGTTCAGCATAAAGCATGGAGTGAATTTTGTTCTCCCCCCTTGCTCAATAGTTTGCTTGGAAGTGAATGGGGGTGTTTTGTTTGGTAGGTAATTGTTTTAATGCTTGAACTAGGACAGCCATGGGGATACAATCCATCTCCAGGAGACCACAGTATCCCAATTTATCAGGTTTACTTGGGTAAGGTGTCTTACACATGCTTCCATGCATGGCAGTCAATGAAAAACAAAAGTCTAAACTGATGTTTCCTCACCTCAGCAACTTTAAGATGGGTGGACTTCAAGTTCCAGAATTCCCCAGCCAGCATGGGAATTCTGGGAATTGAAGTCCACCTATCTTAAAGTTTCTGAGGCTGAGAAACACTCGTCTGTTCCCTATCCCCAGTCTATAGCTTCTTACACACTGAAGAGGGAGAGAAATGGGCTTGAAGAGTTGCTTTGAGAAAATAAAATCCTCTTGTTCAGGGGCATCAAACTGAATTTCTTCGAGGGCTGGATCAGCATTGCAATTCTCCACAGGCCGGCCTGAGGGAGAGGGGAGAGACAGAACAGACACCTCCTGCAGCACTCTGCCGGCCAAAATGGGGCACAAGGGAGCTGCGCGAGCCCCCCCATGCCCCATTTTGAGCTTGGATGGCCTCCTGCAGCACCCTGCCAGCCAAAACGGGACGGGGGGGGGGCTGTGCTCCATTTTTGCCGGCAAAGTGCTGCAGGGGAGCCACCCATGCCCTCATGCACCCTGTTTTGACTGCCAGAGGCACCATGGGCTGGCCTGTGCTATTTCCAGGCTGGCCCCATGGGCCAGATTTAAGCACTGCACTAGATGCGGCCCACTGGCCTTGAGTTTGACACCCCTGCTCTAGTTAATGCTTTTCATTGTCATGGGTCCTGGTGAGCTCACTTGGCTATAGTGTAAAAGCAGCAGTATCATTCCCATAAGTACAGGGAAGTCTAAATGTGATATCAGTCTTAATTTTCCACAGTGTCACGGATAATATAATGTATAAAATTAAAGTCTAGATTTTAGGGGGGGGGTCACCATTTTCTTTGAACAAGTTCCAGGGTCCTACTAGTCAAATGTTTGTCTATCAATTTTTATAGAAGCCAGTTCCCCTCTTAAAATAAATAATCACAATTTAAAGATAAGCAACCTCCAAGTTAAAGATAAATAATTACATGAAAGAAAAGGGATCTATCAAATATCACACTTGGGCAGAAGTACTGAAGTTCCCCACTATGTTGGGATATAGTATTTTTCCAGGTCAACTAGATTATTTTGATAAATTTGAATTTGAAGAAATATATTTCTTTTTGCATTTTTAACTTATATAAGTCTTTTTGGAGGATGAAAGCAGTTAGTCCTTTTTGGGCTCCCTGGCTTCATTTTTATATCACATACAATCAATTTGTTTAATAGGGGTTTATTATAAGATGTCAATTGTTAGTTCAAATGCAATAATCTATAACTGGATTCACATATACTGAGCCAATGTCCATCCAACAAGCCATGTGAATTTTTTCAGGACTGAGAAGCCATACATCTGAAGGACAACAGGTTAAAGAAGGCTGGTAAATTTGCTTCTGTTATAAGTTTGATGGACCAAGCATTCTGGTAGTTGGCATGTATGATAATTTAATAACTACATACAACTGTCACATGATACAATGCACCTTTTCACTTATATTTTTAATGTATTGTTTTGTGCAATCAGCTAAGAGATCTGAACATTCTCATTTTTAAGACATATGGACAACCCTGGTCCTGTTGGGTTTCTGAAAGGCAACGAAGAATTAACTCTTCTCCCAGGAACACAACAAGGATATTGATGCTGCTGTGGCATGGAAATGCTTTGTTCAATGGGTTGATCATACAGACATCGCATCACAGTTGCTTTTTTTAATGGATTTGTATAGTTGGCTTGTTTTTATTTCTATTCACCACCACTCAGAGCTCCCTGGATAGATGGGTGGCTATATAAATTCGTTAAAGAAATAAATAATCCAGTTTTATACTGCACATTTGAAATCACCTTTTGGTGTGTCTTAAAGTCATTCTTGGTTTGCCATTGCCTTCTTCCTAGGGCTGACACTGGCTGGTGTTCTGCTGACTTTGTAACTAATTCAGGATTGAAACTCGCAGCCTCTTGGTTTCTAACCTGGTGCTTTAACCACTACACCAAATTGGTTCTTGAAATGATTTGAGTGTCTTGGTTTACTTATTTGACCTAAAAGAACCAAAATAAATAAGTAGTAGACATTAGAGATTGGATTATTATGTTAGTACAGGGGAAATGTGGCACATATGATAGAAAATCACCTTGGTGGCAGGGCAATAAAACTGTTGGACATTAGACCTACAACTTCCTTCATGATGGCTTCCAGTTTAGACAATTTTCTGTTGAAATACATGCTATCTTGTTCACCTCTATAACTGCCTTGAAGCTTTTAAAGAGCACCCATCTGTTCTCCATAATTCATATAGTATTATGATTTAAAAAAAAAACAAGAACAAAAACTCAACTGTATGAAAGTCTAGCAAACTAGCAAGAGAAGCACATTAAATAAATAAATACAATGAGATGTAGCTAAATGTGTGTTGATTGCAATTTCTTAAGCAGTTCCTTTCCCCAATTTAGTCTAACTAAAGTCCAGGAAGCTTATAAATTTTCTCCAAATTCTTACATGAATCAATCATGAAAAGATGAATAAACAAATCATTTCTAAGTTAAACACAGCACGGCTGTTTTCATTGAGCAGGGGCTGTGCCCCTTACATAAAGCTTGGTTTTAAACTAGGCCCTGTATGGGTCAGTAGCATTTCGGAGTTCCCTGGGAAGGCAGGTAGACCTCTGGCCTTCCATCCCTGCAGATATGCAGATTTTATTGCCTCCTAACAAAGTTTATTTTCAAGCCAGAGTTTTAAGGGACAAAAATGCACGTATTATATTTATTTTATTTTGGAAAATTTATATAACTGCCTACTCGCTCAAGGCAACTCTAGGTAGCTTACAGAAAATAAAAACACAATGTAGAAGGAATACAAATAATAATAAATTATAATAAAATAATAACCCCCACCCTCTGCCCCATGGCAACGACACACTCATATCAGCCATTTAATGGGCTCTATCCCACTCTGTGTTCCTCAGGCCATCTGGCAAAACCAGTAATTCAGGTTTTCAGAGCCTTCCAAAAGTGTGTCAAAATGGAGGCCAGTCTAATTTCTGGAGGGATGAAATTCAGGAGGGAGGGAGGGAGGGAGGGCTAAAAATGTATTTAGGATCGGGATTGAACCAGTGAAGAGTATTAGTTTTAAAAGTAGAGACATTACAGTAGGATGATCATAAAACTCTCTTAAACTCCTAATTGAAAAACAGGTATTATTACTCCCTGGGCCTTGTAACCTCTAACTTCTGACATGAATAATGAATTTATATTCAGCATAATTTATGTTCAGCATAATAAAGACAACTTGGCAACTGCACATTTCTCCAATTACCTTGGTTTACATATTGTAACATCATCTGGGAGTCTGACTGCCACCTGCAAGTTAATGGTGGCATCTGTCATCAAGGTTATTTATTTATTAGACTTATTTGCTACTCATCTCTCCTCGAGCTGACTCTGGACAGCTGATAAATATTAAAGACAATAAACATTCAACAATAAATACTCACAATAATAGTAATAAGTTACAATTAAGAAGATGAGGAGGAAGGGGAAGGTAGGGTTTTGTCAAAATCCATCAGTCACCTCCAACATGTTCCACCCCTACTGGGGCTCCAAGGCAGAGCGACTTATGGAAGATCAGAAGGGTGGGGGCAGATCTCACCTTGGTGGACCTGATGTTCCAAAAGGGAAGAGCCAGGGCAAAACAGGTTCTTCTAGCTGAAATTCCTTGTCTGAAGAGGGTGTGCAGCATGCCCCTTCTGCTGGCATGGATGAGGCAGGCCAATCCTAGACCTATAACTACATATGAAGGACCAAAAAAACCCCAACAACCCTCAAATTAGGAACTGCTTAGTGTAAATGATTTAATTCACCCAATGTATTTTTTATTTCTTCCTGCATAATTCTACAAAGAAATCTATTTCTAGGTTACACACATTGAATTCAGCAGTGTTTAGATATAGCAGCTAAATGGGAATAGGATTGCACTTGAAAGAAAAGTTGACTAAAAAGAAGAGATCTATATAAAGTGATGAGGTTATGCAACTCATCATTTGAACACATTTCCATATTATGTTGAGTGGCTGTATTGCCTAATGATAAACCTTCATGAGTTTTAGTAATTTTTTCAGGTGAACTGGGGATTCATTCAGCAGGAAAAAAAATGGTTGATGCATCAAGAAGCTAAGAATTTTCAGATAAAGAATAGGAAACCGAACTTGGTCTTTTTGCTAAAACACATGTAACCATTATGTTTGTGTTGAATAACTTGAATGTTTAGAGCTTCTTTGACCATATTCATGGGATATGTATGAATTAATGAATGAACAAATGAATATTTCCTGTTTGGTTCAAAAGATATGAACCTATACACTGGAATGAATAGGATTCTTTGTTTCTGATGTTCTGCCAGTTTCACATAGTCTAGTTTCTTTTGAGCTCTTGTAGCTGATGAAGAATTCATAGATGCTGCTGAACTTTTCATACATGTAAACTGGCTCAATATCTTATTACACTAATTGTCACTGATTATATAGGATCAACACATCATTGAAGTACTAAACTATTAAAGTGAAACACTAGATTTTCCAGCAGTAGGGTATTCTCCTCCCACCCACCAAAAAAAAAATATATGGGACAATACTGCTAATTTGAATGTATGTGCTTATTCACAGTGTAGTTTATTTGTTCATGGGTATTATGTTGTGGCAATCCCTCAAATTGTAGTTTATTTATTAAACTGTTATTAAACACCATAGATCAAAGTAATAAGGGAACCCAGTTCATGTAATTCTTTTGAATATATTAAAGGGCCCAAGGATAATAACAGTAATATTTGCACATCTAAATGTTCAGATATCATGTTCTTGGTTGTTCAGAAGTAGTTCAAACTTTAGCACAATGGGAAGAAGTCACAACTCCTCCCTTTTCCTCTTCCTCTACAGATGACTGGAAAAACACTTTCAAACTATGCTCTCCCCCCCCCCTCTCTGTGTGTGTGTGTGTGTGTGTGTGCATGTATGTGTGTGTGTGTATAGAAAGATGATTAGGGGACTGGAGGCTAAAACATATTAAGAACAGTTGCTGGAACTGGGTGTGTCTAGGTTGATGAAGAGAAGGACATGGGGAGACATGATAGCAGTGTTCCAATATCCCAGGGACTGCCACAAAGAAGAGGGAGTCAAGCTATTCTCAAAAGCACCTGAGGTGGAGTGGAGCTGGCATTGCGACGATACGCATGCGATCTTGGAGGTCTGAGATTGCTGCCGATATCTTTGCTCCTGGACGGTCCAATCGGATCTAAACTGTCCCGAAGAGATGGTGAAAATGAAGAGTGCATCCTGTTGATCCCAGGGATACTGCAAAGTCCCTGGTAGATCCAGGAGAAGCTCTTTTTGCCAGCGGCAAAGAGGCAGCCATTAAAGCTGCTGAAGTTGGGACAGCTCCGAAATGAAAGAGAACAGAAAGAGAGTGTGCCGGTTTGGTGAGAACTTTTTCTTTATTTTAAGATTTGAAAGGACACCCTAAGGAAAAGAAATAATCTGTAAAAATTTTGACAGAAGTGATTAAGTGGCGATTTTAAACAGGAATGTCAAAGTAATATTTTCTTTTTTCTCATTGCTGGATTTTCTACACATGATCTTATATTTTGAAACTGGACTGGTTTTTTTCTCTTCTGTCATCTATTCTTTTTCTCCTTTTTGATTTTATAATATTTTAGGCTAGAGACTCCCTTTTAGTTATTTTTTTTTAAATATCTCTTTCTTTTTTTAATTAATTCTTATTATATTTTGCTTGGAAAAGGAGGGGGAAAGTGAAAGCAAAAGAAACTTTGTAACACTGCCAACTAGAGGCTTGAAAATATTCTATTTCTCTTTTGACCAGACAAAGCTGAGAAAGAACTGAGACTTTTTTTTTAAGGACATTGCTATTTGATAAGATAGAGGGAAGAGCATGGGAGAGTATTATTGCAGGTGCTCTTCTGGGTTTCTATCAACAGCTAGAGTCTGGTGTTGAAGCTTATAGGAAAAGAAAAGGTGATAAGTCTCTGGAGAAGAGAGTTATAACAAGAGCCTTGGATAATTAAACAAAGTGCAGTGTGCTCTTTATATTTTTTCTAAGCTGCGCTACCCCTCCTCATCAGTTTACTTTTTGTAATAGCTATTTGGATTTTTGGCTCTTTGGAACTTGTCTTTGTTTATTTTTCTTGTCTTTTGAACTTAAATTTCTACACTTGCTTTTTATTTTAAAGGAAAAGCTTTAGTATTAATGATTCCCTTCCTTTTCTTTTTAAGGGAGTAGTCTTTTTTCTTTTTTTCTCTCTCCCTCCCTGGTATTTTTGTCTTTCCATCTACCTTCCATATTTTTTTTTTGTTTATCTTTCTGGCCTTTTTTCCCCCTTATGCATCCTTTTATATTTGAGACCTCTTAATTGGATTAAGATGTGGAAGGACCTGAAGAATTTTTCCTTTCTTTTTTCAGCTTTTTATTCTTCACTTTTCTGCCTTTTTAAGGATTTTACAACTTTTTCCTTTTTGTGTGTGTTTATGGTCTTTTCCTTCATTTTTGAATTTTTACTGTTAGCTAACCAATTGATTGGATTAAGGTATACAAGAACCTGAAGAATTTTTTTTCTTTTTTTATTATTATTACTATTTGGCTTCTTTTTTCCTACTATTTTTATTTGGAACTGTAATTGGTTATTTCACAATTGGATTAAGGTCTAGAAGAACCTGAAGATTTTGGATTGCTCGAAATGAGTAGGAAATTAACAGCTCCTGGTTCCTCAACTTCTACTTCTTCTTCTCCACCATCTGGAGGACAACGTTCAATACAGACAATGTTAAGGCAAGAAAAAGAACAAGAAAAAGTGACCCTGCAGATGATTATGCAAGGAATTCAAAATATTCAAACAAGATCAGAGAATATTGAAAAGAGAATAGAGAACATCGAACAAAGAACAGGGAAAACCTATGAAAAAGTGGAGAACATCCAACAAATGATGATGAAGTATGATGAGAGACTCCAAAAAATTGAAGAAGATAAACAAAGAGACAAGAAGATTGGAGACATTGATAACAGATTAACTGGGGTTGAACAAGATAAAAGTGGTATGCTGAGATGAGAGATGGACAGATCAGAATTTTATCTTCAATTCCAAAACATAGAGAAAGAAAAAGGACAAAATCTAGCTGAGATAATGATAGAAATATTGGCTGAAGCTTTGGAAATAACTGAAGAGAAGATGATGGATGGAATGGATGAGGTCTATCGAGTCTTCACAAGATATGCAATGAGAAATAGCTTACCAAGAGAAGTTCACATCAGATTTACAAAGAAAGCCATTAAAACACAAATATTGCAAGTGGCAAGAGAGAAAACATTGAAATACAAAGACAAGGAGATTGTGGTCTTGAAACAAGTACCCAGAAGAGTGAGAGAGATGAGAAGAGAATACCAATTCTTGACCAAATTGCTACTTAAAAAAGAGGTGAATTATAGATGGCTGATTCCAGAAGGTTTAATGTTCACATGGCAAGAACAGAGATATAGAATTGACTCAATTGAGAAAGCTGAATCATTTTACACAGAATTTTTCAGAGGGAAAGAGGAAGAGGCAGAAAAAGAAATTTCACTAATTGAATTCCAAGAGGACTGCCAAATGACGACTGAAAAAGAAGAAGGTGCAGTAGGTGGAAAGGAGGAAGCCAAAGAACAACGTGAACCAAGATCCATGAGAGCTGTCAAACCTAACTACAAAATATAACCATGGAAGAGAAAAAATTGATTACAATTAATATAAATGGACTTAATTCAGCCGTTAAAAGAAGGAAAACCTTCCATAAATTAGAGAAATTAAAATTTGATATAATCTGCCTTCAAGTATATATTAAAAAGCAATATGAACAATTGTTGATACAGCCAAAATTAGGGACAATATTTACTTCCCTGACACAATGCAAAAAAAGAGGAGTGGTTTTATATATTAAAGAGACCAACCCAGTGAAATTGATTTATACTGATGATGACAGAAGAATAAAAATGGTGAAAATAATGGACAATAATATGAAAACACTCCTGATTGTAATCTATGCCCCGAATGACAATCAAGAAGAATTTTATAAAAAATTACATATGAAAATAATTGAACTGGACTATGCTAATATAGTTATGATGGGAGATTTTAATGGAATTGTAGACAATAAACTGGACTATACAGCACAGAAAACAATAAAGCAAAACAGAAAGACTCTCCCTAAATCTTTTTTTAAAACGATAGATGAAATTAACTTAAAAAATACATGGAGAGAAAGAAATGCTAAAACTAAACAATACACCTTCTACTAAAATAGACATTTATCATGGTCCAGAATAGAACCATAATTATATGGTTCTAACTAATTACTTGTGGTCAAGTGTTACACAAAAACAGATTTTTAAAAGCATAGCCCGAATGTATAGTACTCCAGAAAAGTAAATTTGCAGTTTGTTATAGATTACAGTACCTTTTGTATGAATGTTGAATGAAATGTAATGCCTCCAATGTTATAATTTTGCCAATAGATGGCAGTGCTGATGAGCTTGAAGCTCTGACCAGTTCTTTATCACCTGTTTTTTCACTTTAGTTGGTGGGAAGAGTTGGGTAAAAAGATTCTATTGTTATTTGTGAAAGTGAAGCTGACAATTATTACTTATTACTATGCTTTAAGTAGCACAATGAGATTGTTTTTTCCTCCACAACTTAAAGAGGCTCTCCAATTCACATCAACTGCCAAATGAAAGTTGTTTCTGATAAGGACTGTGTTGATGTGAATGTGTGTGTCACCTGGCCAAAAATGCAAAAAATGTGAAACTGGGAAGAGCTGATTTGTGTGGACAAGAATGAAAGGGATGACTGCCACAGTAACCAATGGGTATCAAATGAGAAAGATTGATGAACTAATTAAGGACAATTGCAGATCACTTAAAAAGAAATTGCTTTCAAGTTGATGTTATACAGGGGCTTGTGGATTATGTCACTGAAGTTGTTCGATTTTTGTGTAAGATGTGTTTTTTCAGTGCTGATGGCGGAGATAAAAACTTCAAGAGTTTAAATTTACCAGTAATTGTTGTCATTCCACAAGAATACAGGTAAGAAGTCTTCACAGCATCACGATAGCCAGCAAACATGATTTCTTCATTATGATCCAGAAATAAAGTGGCGATTCCATGAATATGATTACAAAATGAAGACATTTTTTAAAAACTGGACATTGGTAGGAAAATTCATGGCTACAGTTGTTTTGGGACATGGTTGATGTTATTCACTTAGATTTCCTTGAATCTGGAAATTTGGAATGTGGCACTCAGAGTGTAGCACTGTAGCATTTAGAGTGTTACATTGCAAATTCAAATCTTGAAGCAATGATTAAACAGAGTTGGGAAACATGAGAAAGAAAATTTGCTGCACTATACAGTGCTAGGCCTTACATCTCATGAATAAACCAAAAGGCAATTGAAAAACTTGATCTCCCTTTCTTAATCTATCCACCATGCAGTCCATTTGCTGTTATGCAACTTTTATGTTTTGGTAAAATTGAATGGATACCCTCCTGGGCATTTCTCTGATCCAAATGAATAAGTGGATAGAACTGCCACAACCCCTGGTTAAAGAGACGAAGGGTGGAGTTCTTTCATAAAATCTTTAAGAAGCTTTTTTATAATTGGCAGAGCATATCGTGAATGGTGATGCAGGACAATAAATACAGGTAACAAAAGAGTTTCATTCAAGAATTATTGTCCTGCTGAATTTATTAAAATATTTAAAGTACAGTTATAGAAGTTGAGGTATTATTTTTCATTTAACCTTCAGAAATAATAGCAGGTTTCTTTTGCTCAAGCTTTTCTCAGTATGGATATAATAAAACATCCTGATTATAAACTTCATCTTAATTTTGATGCCTTTTAAGAGTCGGAATGAAATATATCGTGCCCTTCACTTCCTAAAAAATCTCTTTTGCTAAAGGAAACATTGATTAAAAAACTGGATTGGTTGAATGTAAAGGTAAAATTTTTAAGCAAATTCATGTAAGAGTAGATTTGGTCAAATTTTTCTTCCTTTTCCCCTATATTTGTTTCAGCTCTAATTGTTACCAGGCAGGCAAAAGTAGAGCATTAAGAGATAACATAACTAGTCCAATCTGACCCCAAAAGGTCAAAAGAAAACTAAACAATTTTTTTCATAGTACTTGCTTATTTAAGATCCATAGCAGCTCAGTTTCTTTCTAGTTGCCTCTGACATACGCTGTTATTCAATTATCCCTTTTGCTAAAGAATAAAATTTATACACAGGGTGGGTTTTCTAGGATGTGAGAAAATCAGGAGAAAACAAAGGAAAACACATCTAAGAAACTCAGTCAACCAAGGTTGACACCAATGGAATCCAAATGTCATTGATAAAGACTTACGTTAAAATGCTCACTGCTTTACATTAATTTCTCACAAGATTTATGGAGGTCACTGACTATTGAAAAATGCAAGTCAGGGAACTGAATGCAGGAGGGAAGCTGAGAGAAGAAAAAGCTTTCCTTAACTTTGATGGTATCTTTTAACCCCTTTCTTGACATAAGGCACCAGATGTTAAGCACAATGGAGATAGTGCTGTAGGTAAGTCATTTTTGCATATATATTTGATGACGTGGTTATCCATAAAAGCTTACATAATACTGAACTTTGTTAATTTTTCAGAAAACTTTAAAATCAGAGTTGAAAAGGGTCATTTAAGCCATTGAGGGCCAATCACTTCTCAGGGTACAAATCCCTATTACAGCATCCCTGACAACTGAACCCAGTTAAAGAAAGGGGAGCCCATCACATGCCTGGCCTCCTAAAACTGTTCAGGAAGGGTTAGAATAGAATAGAATAGAATAGAATAGAATAGAATAGAATAGAATAGAATAGAATAGAATAGAATAGAATACTTTATTGGCCAAGTGTAATTGGACACATAAGGAATTTGTCTTGGTGCAAATGCTCTCAGTATACATAAAAGAAAAGAAACATTTGTCAAGAGTCAAGAATCATAAGGTACAACATTTAGGGTACAATAAGCAATTAAATCATACTAGGAAACAATCAATATAAATCCTAAGGATACAAGCAACAAAGTTACAGTCATACAGTCACAAGTGGGAGGGGATGGGTGATAAGGAGTGATGAGAAGATTAATAGTTTGAGCACAATCTCTCTTTATATTACTTTATAACTTGCACATGTCTTTAGAGATTTTCATAGAGAGATTCTGTATAACTTGCTGCAACATTGATGGCTGATTTAGTTCAGCAGACTAATATAACTTTCTCTGGAAATGGTTTGTATTTGTAACTAATAGCTAGGAATATTATTGGTGTATTTTAGCTTCTTCTGTCTCCTTTCAGTTCTTGACCCTTTGGAGTAAATACAAGACTTCTGAAAAAAAAAAGATGAAAAAGAATTGCCCGTGAGGGAAAAGTTATCCGTGTTTTCTAATTTCTGCCCCCTTTGGAAAATAAACAGCAACTTCTTGAAAGTCTGTCCTTACTGTAGTTTAAAAAGCAAATGTTTCTATGTGTATGCCTGTGTGTGTCTAAGCACATGATGATCAAAATCACTGAATGCTGAGAGGGCTAGGATGCTGGGTTAGTGACAAAACAAATTTGCCACAAATCGTGTTACAAAAGAACAGCACGACTTTGAACTAAACGGGAGAACTGTTCCTATTCATCATTCTTTTGTATTGGAACCTCTACCTTCTGCCTGACATGTTGAATATCTAATTGGTATTCTGACACTTGAGATAAGCAAGCATCTGTTCTGTCCACGTTTCTTGGAAGCCTTTTGTTCTGCAAAAAAGTTGGAGTTCAAGGGATGCAGTTTAGCTGATGCGTGAGATTCATGCTATTGTTAGTTCAGCTCCTCGCCACTACAGTGGCACAGGCTGGGTGGGGGTGATTGTTTGAAAAGAGAAATGTGAAGCCTTTTTCTTTTCCTCAAATGTCACAGAATAGTCTGCTTTCAGATCTTCAGAACCGAAGAAGCTTCTTGAATGAGAAGCGAAAAGTCTTCAAGAAAAAAAAATGAAGAAAAGTCCAGTTGCCTTTTGAAAAAGCACCTGGAAAAAGCTACTCACTTGGTTTATTTGGGGCCTATGCGCATTTTTGCATACTAGAATTGTGTATTTTGGTTTGCAGCATGTTTGCTTCCCATGTAACATAGTGTTAAAATTCCAGACAAGGGGAACAAATGCTGGTGATGATATCTATGGACCAATTGAGGTTCATGGGCACAGGGTAAACTGACCTGGACAGTCAAGGGTGGATGAATCAATCGATTGCTTTATATTTCAAACTCTTTAGAACTCTTTAAAGCAACTATGTCTTTGGCCCAGACCATGTACCTATGCTACGTGATCCCGGGCCAAGGTCTGTGCTGCTTTAGCGAGTTTCAAGGCACCCTAAGGCCAGACAAGGAATAATGGATGGAAACTGATCAAGGAGAGATTCAACCTAGAAATAAGGAGAAATTTTCTGACAGTGAGAACAATCAACCAATTGAACATCTTTTCTTCGGAAGTTGTGGGAGCTTCATCACTGGAGGCTTTCAAGAAGAGATTGGATTCCCTTCTGTCAGAAATGTGGGGGATTGGACTAGATCCATGATGGTGAACCTATGGCCCTCGTCTCAGAGGTGGCATGCAAAGTCCTCTCTGTGGGCAAGCGAGCTGTCGCCCCAGCTCAGCTCCATTGTGCATGTATGTGTGGGCCTCCCGCTGGCCAGCTGGTCTTCGGGTCTCTGCCATGCATGCATGGGGGAATGTGCATGCATGTGCAGGGGTGAAGCACATGTGCGGGGGACATTCATGCATGTGTGAGGCCCCAAGATGCATGTGTGGGGGACATGTGTGCATGCACTGGGGTGGGGCAAATGCATGGGGGTGCATGCATGGGAATGGTCCCTTCCAACTCTGTTAATCTGTTAATTGAGTTACGGGTAGCGTCTACATTTGTCCCTCCTCTCTAGCCCCCTGCTCCTTAAAGCAACTTTTTTGCAAGCAAATCTGAAGCATTTTCCCCTTGCCATTAAAAAAAAGAAGTGGGGCACCTTACTGTTTTCTCGGTTGATGAACCCAGGATTGAAACTGCTAAGGCTTTTAATCTCTGTTGGTGAAGGACGGCGTATAGTTAGAGAGGCTCTGAGTCACGAGCAACAGCTCCAGCCACAAATACAAAAGGAACAAAATGTGAGTTTGCTTTTTAAGGTTGCATGAGAATGTCTGGATTGCTTGGGTAAAGGAGCATATAGTAAAACTTCCCGGAAAATGATAGAGAAATAGATAGTTTTGCTTGCTTCCACCTACATTCTTACTTCATTTATGAAAAGCTTCAGTTTTTCTGTCATGTGGTTTGTGCAGTTTTAACACATTTTAAGTGTGTCTTTTTAAAAAAAAAGAAAAGAAAAGAAAAAGCAATAAAAATTGAATATGAATGTGCATTTCTTCAGGAATACGGGAAAGGTAACAAATTGGCTGGCTATAATGAAATCATTTACAGGAGAAGTTCATTCCAAACCTTATGAGTAACTGCTAGGTCGTAACATTGACTCATACTCATTGTGATCATTATTAAAATTATATAGAAAATGTTTACTGTACATACTGAAGGCCTTTGCGGGTAGATTGTGACAAGCTTCTTGAAGGAGAGAGATCCACAACATCAAACCCACAACAGCGAAAGATCAAAAGAAAAAAAAAAGGAACTTTGAGAAATCAAACAAAAAACTCATTGTTGACTGATTGATGACAAGTATTATTAGAGTTACCTCAATAACATGGGACCCTGGTATATAATTGGCTTTTTTTTTTAAAAAAAAAGTAAATGATGGATCTAATGCCTGGTACAATTTGGGCTCTCAAATGCTTTTTTCCCCTTCATCATGGAGACAGCCGGTTGGAGAGATTGGTGTGAGTACAAAACTTCCCCCAATTCTCTCGCCTTCTTCTTTGAATGGCCTACTGGAAGCATTTTTGAGACACAACTATGAGGCCCATTTGCCATGCTCTTTAACTCACTTTCTCTCTGTGTGTGTGTCTTTTGCATGTGGGAGCAGAGGGGAGAAACATCTGTGTCAATGGGACCTTGACCTACATAAGTTTCATCCCCAAAGATTCAGGATAATACATAGGATTAAATACAGACAATAATGGAGGAAAAGCTCCCCTTGTTGGTAATTCTTTTGAAGTGCTTCATTGAAATCTTTGCATTTTTGGATCATGGCTAGTAGAAGATAAGTGTTAATCTGAGTTTACAGTTCTGGATATTATTTTAAGTTTGTGGAATCATAGCTTCATACAGAGTTTTTTTTTTCTCCCTTCCTTCTTGTCCCTCCTCCTCCTCCTCTCCCTAAAGGTATTGTGTGCTTGAATGAATGTGACAAATTCCATTCTATTGAACATAATGGAATCTGATCACCATTGCAGTTTCTTTCATTGGTGGGAGGCTGTTATTTTCTTGCAGGCCATAAAGCTGAGGGGGTCTTTGGTGCTCTCTGAGCTTATTCTTGCAGATGTTTCATTACCCAAATAAGATAAACATCATCAGTACTCTCTGTGCATAGTGTTCATTTTCCAAAGCAATAGCCCGTTGGTTTTGTTAGTCACTAAAGGCGGAAGGACCCAGTTACAGTGCCAAGGAGTACAATGTTGGAAGTTCTGAAAGTTCTCATTAAGGAAAGATGATCATAGAGAAAAATCTATCTATGTGGTCACTAGGAGTTGAAAACAAGTTAATGACACATAATCAGTCAAGGGAACAAATCTTTCCAGTAAGAGTTTCATCAATTTACACCAACACTTCTTCAACTCAAGAGGAAGTCACTGAATGATTGAAATAAATGAGTTTAGAATCTGCCTCCCACTTCATGAAGGCCTTAATTTTAAATGCTTAGATTTGAAACAAAACATTTGTCCAGAATGGTATAGGGTATCTGACTTAGGCAGGGCAAACCTGCAAGATCCCTTCTATTTTTGTTATTCTGTTATTCTTTCCTAGGTAACCTAGGCAGTGAATACATCTAGAAGAAAATATTATTTGGTTCCAATATATTGATTTATTCTTTCCCTCTGCAGAGCCTAGTTGGCAAATTATTCCACTTTAAAGTAGATCTATAGTACTATCCCATCCTTTAGCTAATATATTTTCAAGAAAACTATTTCAGTTAAAGTTATTGATTTTCAATAACTTTATATTTTCAATAACTTTGGCTGGTAGGTGGGAGGTATCATCTCGTTTATTCATGCTGTGTGGGCGTTTTTCTATCTCTATGGCTTTTCTGATTATTCTGTTGTTGAAGTGTTCGGTTTTGGCGATAGTTCTGGTATTTTTAAAGTCTAACAATCAACTTCCCTTCCTAGATGTCTTAGTATAAAAAAAATCCAATGGCTCCCTAGGACACACCGTCTACCAGAAGAAAACACATACAAACCGCTATCTACATGCACTCTCACACCACCACCCAGCACAGATCAATTCCGTAGCCAAGACACTCATCTCCAGAACAAAATGCTTAGCCGATGAACAACACCTAAAAACCGAACTACACACTCTCACTAACATACTAACAGCCAATGGATTCCAAAGAAAGATTACCCACCTAATCCAAAAAGAAACCCCAACCAAAATCCAGGACAGAGAACAAGAGAACGGCAAAGCCCTCCTCCCATATATAAAAGGCACTACAGACAAAATCAGCAAGATCCTCCAAAAACACAACATTAAAACAGCATTCTGCACAAACAGAAAAATATCCACCATCCTAAGAAACCCTAAAGACAAAATTGAGTTAGAAAACCAAGGAGTATACGATATCTCTTGCACCGCCTGTCCCACCACATACAACGGACAACCTAACAGAAGAATAAGTGCACGCATTGAAGAACACAAGAACTCAATCAAAAAAGAAGAACCGACCTCTTCCCTGGTCCAACACCTCAAAGCCACAGGACATGAGATTGACTTTAAAAATACCAGAACTATCTCCAAAACCCAACACTTCAACAACAGAATAATCAGAAAAGCCATAGAGATAGAAAAACGCCCACACAGCATGAATAAACGAGATGATACCTCCCGCCTACCAGCCATTTGGAAACCCGCCCTCATTAACAAATGAGTACCGAACATGAAGAATGACACCAGACCCACACCCTTGAGGGCCACACAAGATGCTACCACCACACTTCCATGTAGAAAGCAGACTCACACCCACACAGAAGATGAGACCTGACCACAGACCAGAAGCTGTACCGCAGCTGCATCACTACCCACTTCAAACCCCTCCGACCCATACATGAAGCGAACAGACACCCACCATGAAGATGTGGCACAACCACAAACGCGAAGCCAAACAACAGGATCACAGCTCACCAGCTCAAATCTCCCAGCATCTAAGACTAACTTGAGCACAACCAAGCCCCCACCTAACAGAACACACACCAGCCAATCAGAACACAGCCAACCCCCCCAACCAATCAGAACACAGCCAAAACCCCAGCCAATGAGAACACACCCCCAGCCAATCAGAACACAGCCAAGCCCCCACCCATTCAAGTCACATCCCCACTAGCAGTTAAAAGGAAGAAGCAGCTGCAAGCTCACATTACTCCGAGAAGCACAAAGCCGAAGACACTAGCCTGAAGATGATGAATGAGACTTCATCGAAACATCGCCTAGATACTTCCAATTTTACGCGGAGAAAACCCGAATAACCAAAGATCCACATACAAATACCCACGAAAACCTCAGAAAACACACACACACTCACACACACACACACACACACACATATACATACATACATACATACATACACATATATACATTTTACAGCGTATATTGAGCAATGGTTAATTTTTTTTTCTTTATCTTTATCATTGATGTGATCTGCCTTGTTATAATAACTCCTTCATTCTTTTAATGTTTTAATATCTCTATATAGTTTATAATTAAATGCACGTCTTCGGTCATTTCCATAACTTATCCAAACATCAAATATTACCTTTTCTTTAACCAATCATACCAAATGTTCCATATTTCATAATAGTCACTATCTTGTTTATTTTTTAACAATTTGGTTAGGCTATCCATCTCAGCACATTCATGTATTTTTTTAATTACCATATCCTCTGAAGGAATGAAAGACAGTTTCCAATTTTGTGCGTAGGTTATTCTGGCCACAGTTATAATGTGCAAAATTAAATATTGATATTTTTTCTCCATGTTTAAATCTATCATACTTAACAGAAAGGTTTCGCGTTCAAGTTTTAAATTTTGTTTTGTTATATTTAAAATCCAATTTCTAATATTCCTCCAAAACTTCTGAGCACATGGGCAAGTCCACCACATGTGAAAATATGTTCCTTGTGCATAGTTACATTTCCAACAGTTAGGTGGTAGCTTGGGGAATATCTTAGCCAGTCTTGCAGGAGGTAGGTGCCAGCGATGAACCATTTTGTATAAATTTTCTTTATATGAGACTGACATGGTTAATTTGTAATTTGTTTGCCAGATGTGTTCCCACTTATCTAATTCAATACTATGACCCGATGTCTTCACCTATGGGGCAGAAATCTATAGATGCAATGCTATTGGCAGAAAAAACTAGTTCAGCTCAAAGCCTGCAGACAGTACAGGCAATGCAGGAAATGATGGCAAAAACCCATGAACTGATAGCGAGGAACCATGAAGATATGAAAACAGAGATGAGAACTGAAATAGGACAAGTGAAAAATGAAATACAAAATTTGAATAGTAAGATTGGAAAGATGCGGGAAAAAGTGATAAAAAATGAACGGCAATTAAATTTAGTAGAGGCAAGAATGAAGACGGTGAAGAAGAAATTAGAGGATTCAGAACAAAATTGGAAAATGCTCTACTGCAAACTCCGGGATTCAATGGTACACATGGAATTAGAGAAGGCATTATTTCATCTTAGGTTCCAAAGTGTGGTGGAAGACAAAAAGGAAGATTTACATGCAATTATGACGAATCTGATAGCGGCGACTTTACAGAAACCCAAACTGGAAATTGAAAATGATGTAGACAAGGTCTACAGAGTATATACACACAATGCGAGGAGACATAGACTACCCCGAGAGGTTCATATTCGATTTGTGAGGAAGATAACACGAGACCTGCTCTATAGTAAGACCAGAGATGACTCACTTGTATACAAAGATCATGAAGTGGTTACACTGAAACAAATACCTAGGAGAGTCAGAGATCAGAGAAGGGGCTACCAATTTTTATCAACTCAGCTTATTAGAAATGGTATTCCATTTAGGTGGCTCACCCCAGAGGGGCTTTTAGTTTCGTGGCAGGACAAAAAATACTAAATTGATACAATTGAAAAAGCACAGGAATTTCATGAATGACACCTAGGACCCGAGGAAGAACAAGAAAGTAGAGACAACCTAAATACAAGAAGCCAAGAGGAACAACTCTCTGGAGAAAAAGAATCTGATTCACACTCTGAACCCCAAAATCTTAGAGAAGACGGGGAAGGCAACAGACTAAGAAAAAGAGAGCCTAGAACAAGAAATGAAATGAGAAATGCCTCACACAGTCAGTGACATTGATAGAGAAATCTCTTTATTTTCAGTCAATATCAATGGTTTAAATCTATCATCAAAAAGAAAACAGATATTTGAGAAACTTAAAAAACAAAACACTGACATAACTTGTATCCAAGAAGTGCATATTCCAGACAATCAAGTAGACCTCTTAAAGAATATAAATTTGGGTAAAACGTACTCGACACTTGCAAACAAAAAAAGGGGGTATTATAGTATATGTAAAGGATTGGTTGCAACATAAACAAATATACAAAGATCAAGAAGGGAGAATGCTCTTTATAGAAATAAAAGTAAATCAGAAAAAGATGTTATTAGTCACAATATATGCCCCAAATTCAAACCAAAAAGACTTTTATAATAGGCTTCACCATAAGATAATAGAATTTGAGTATGCTAATGTATGCATTGTAGGAGACTATAATGCAGTCCCAGTTCTATAAAGATTATAGAACTTCCAAAAAAAAAGGGGGGGGGAGGAGAATACTCCCTTTGTCTTTTAATAATATGGTAAGAGAACTTACCTTGAAAGATGTGTGAATTAAATCCAAATAAATGAATTAAGATGCGTGAATTAAATCCAAATAAAAAACAATATACTTTTTTTTGAACCCCCGCCACTCTTGGTCAAGAATAGATCAGATATGGATGGACCCTGGGTTAATGGAGAACATTGAAAGGATCGAGATTTTGCCAAATCCATGGGCTGACCATAATCCCATTCAAATTAAATGGAAAGCAAAGAGAAAAATTGGAAGATGGACATTTAACAATGCTTTATTAAGAGATAAAGAATATATTGAAATGATAAAGAAAGAATTGAATGTATTTTTTGTAATAAACAAAAGAGAACATACCTCTCTACAGAATCTTTGGGATACGGCCAAAGCCTATGTGAGAGGTCTAACTATTGCTTATAGTATTAAAAAGAATAAAGAAAAAAGACAGCAACAAAACATATGGAGGGAGAAATTGAAAGATTTGGAAACAAGTAGACAAAAGGACCCAAACAATTCAAACATTAAGAAAGAAATTGATCTGGTAAAACATAAGATAAATTTAAATGTACAGGAAGATTTGGCCCGAAAAATTAAATTAGCAAAACAAATTTATTTTGAAAACGCAAATAAGCCGGGGAGGTGGTTAGCCCATAAAATTAAAAAAGAACAAGAAAAGAGAACAATCGTAGCTCTCCAAGATCAGGAAGGGAAATTATGTACACAGACCCAAGAAAAGAAAGAAATTGCTAAGGAGCTTTTTATGAAATTGTATAAACAGAAAGAAATACCAGAAGAATCTATTGATCAATATTTGAATGAAAAGAACTTGCCCGAAATTACTGATGAAGAGAAACAAAATTTGAATAATAAAATATCTATAGAAGAAATTAGGAAGGCAATTGGAATACAGAAAGCAAATAAGACAGCTGGCCCAGATGGAATTCCTTCAGAATTCTATAAGGAATTCCAAGAAACAATAGAGGAGATATTGGTGGACTTGTACAATGAAGCGCTGGAGAATGCTAGCATGCCTAAATCATGGTTGGAAGTGTATATTACTCTTGTTTATAAAGAACAATCAGACCCACAAAAAATTCAAAACCATAGACCAATATCACTTTTAAATGTAGATTACAAAATAATGGCTAAAATATTGGTGGAAAGATTAAAGAGAATATTAAGTAGAATTATCCACACTGATCAGAATGGCTTCCTCCCCCATAGGCAAATAAAAACAAATACAAGAACCATTATGGATATATTAGAATATTATGAAGTATACTCAACCAAGACAAAGGCATTGAAGGCTTTTGACAACCTGAATTGGAACTCCCTTATTAAACAACTGATAGGCATGAAATTTGGTGAAAATTTTATAGGATTTATTAAGACAATTTATAACATGCAAACCGCAAAAATATTAATAAATGGGGAAAATACAGATACCATAAAGATAAATAAGGGAGTAAGACAAGGCTGCCCCCTAGCTCCTCTACTGTATATATTGGCGGAAGAGACTCTCTTGGTACAAATTAGGCAAAATCAAGAGATTAGAGGACTAAAAATTTTAAAAAAGAGGAATATAAACTCCAGGCATTAACTGATGATATGGCATTTATATTAGAAGAACCCTCAGAAATGAGCCCTATACTACTAAGAGAAATAGAAGAATATGGAAAGGTCGCAGGGTTAAAAATTAACAAAGAAAAAACAAAAGTGTTAACAAAAAACTGTACAAAGGAGCAGAAGGAAGAACTAGCAAATAAATTAGGTATGCAGGTGGTAAATAAAGTAAAATACTTCAGGATCTGGTTGACTGCTAGATGTTCGTCGATTAAAACAGATAACTATGATAAGTTAATAAAGCAAATAGTTAAAGATTTAGATAATTGGGCCAAATTGCAGTTATCGCTATTGGGACGTATTTCGATAGTAAAAATGAATATTTTGCCAAAACTGTTGTCCCTGTTTCAGACAGTGGCAGTCAAGCTGGAAAAGAATTTTTTTGTAGAATTAAACAAATGTATATCTAAATTTATATGATAGAGGAAAAAACCCAGAGTGAAATATAAATTATTACAGGATGCCAAGAAAAAAGGAGGATTTGGCTTTCCAGATTTTGAATTATATTATGATGCTGCTATAGTAAAGTGGCTTAAGGATTGGGTTAAATTAGAAAATAGAAGGTTATTAGTATTAGAAGGTTTTGATCTCCAATTTAGCTGGCACGCCTTCATGTGGGATGGAAAATCTAAACAACATTCATATTTCCAAAGGCACCATGTAAGAAATGTGTTGTTCAATATCTGGGGAAAGATTAAAAAAAACCACTACCCAAAGGTTCCACTGTGGCTATCTACATTGGAAGCAGTCACATATCCAAATCTATTGGATTATGAAAATATTGTCAGGTATAAAGATTTACTATATGATACTGGAGAGCTTAAAAATAGGAACAAAATACAAATTCAAGGAAAGGAGATAGCATGGTGGCCCTTTGCATAAATACAAACCCATTATAAAAAAGTTAGAGAACAATTTGGCTTTAATATGACCCCACAAGAATTAAATAAAATATGGCTAGGAGAGGAAAAGAAAACAATTAGTAAAACATATAAATATCTTTTGGATTACAAATTAAAAGAAGAAATAGTCACAGAATCTATGATAATTTGGGCTAAAAGTGTGGGTCATAGTATTGAAATATCTTTTAATTTTTGATTGGGAACCCTCCCCCAAAGCTGGTTCAAAGATGGACAGCTACAAACATGTTTTAAATCAATCAGTACATGCAATTTTTCATACCATTTTAAATGGCATTTGGTAGTGTTTTCAAGAAAGAGACAATTTTAAATTACATGCATGGATCACACACACACACACACACACACACACACACCCTGGAATGACATGAGGTCTTTTGGTAACATAACATCCAGGTGTTAGGCCTCAACCTCACTTCAACTGTTGTTTATTGCTATTGCTTGAATTAATCCCTGCTGTCAGAGCTGTCCACGAGATGCTCTCTGAAAGAAAGATCTGCAGAATATCAAAAATGTCACATCCTGCTTTGATACGCTCAATTTTCTCTTCAGATTACTTTGCCTGGGATAGTAAAAAATGTTTTAAAAAGAATAGGTGAATGAACAAGTTGCCAAATTATTTTTCTTTTATTAGACTCCCCGCTTCCTCCTCCCCCTCTTCTTCCATCACTGAGAATCTGATAAGAATTTTTAAGCTATCCAGTTACAAACTGGATCTCCCAAGAGCTATTCATTCATTAGTAATTATCCTAGTGTTACAGGAAGTAAACAGCTCATTGGAAGCGCATTTTGCATCCTGTTACATCACACTGTGCTGGTCTTGCCAAAGGTACACTGTATTTCAAGGGGATACAGTGAAGCTCATCAGATTTCAGCAGAGCCTGGGAGGTCCAAACAAGCCTGGAGAACAGTTTGTTTAAAGGAGATCCGTTATTTTTTTAAAAAAAAAAGAGAGAGAAATTTTCCACAAGTCCATGTAAAGTGGCAGAATTTGTTCAAGATCAATAAAATGTTTGAGGTTATGATCATGTTTCTGAATTTGTATTTAAATTCCTGTTCTTTTATCTGCAAGAAATCACAAGGGCAACAATACCTTAGAGCTCATGTGTTAATCAGTGCATCCGTTTTTTACAGATAACAATAAAGCAATCCTAAAAAAAAGTATGCATTTTGAAAAACAGATGTATTAATCTTTTTTCAACCTCCAGATAAGATGGGCAGCGCATTAATCCAATTAATAAACAAGCAAATCAATAAAATAATTCTGTTAATCATATCAGAGCTACATATGGAATGGAATTCTGGAATTATCATGCACACTATAACACCTCAGCCTACAGGTGGATGGTGTTATCAGTGTTAATGTTCTTTACGATGATACAAACTTTGTCCAACAACTTTTAAGACTCCCTCTCTCCTCTTTGTATTTAATGGTGTTTATTTTCTAAAGCAGACTTGGAGTAGGTAAACCTTCAAGAATTAGCAGTTGGATGGATTAGCAGTTGTACCCAATGAACGGCACCTATCATTTGATACTTTTGGAGTAACATAGGACATCCTTCATTCTTGGCCAATAAATGTGGCACTATATTTAGAAAACTGCTGTGATTTTGTTGGATTGGAATTGGGAAGACTCAAGTTGAAGTCCTCCTACAGCCTGAATGTTTACTAGACTTTGCGTCTGTCATGCTCCTCCTTTCAGCCCAATCTCTCACAAAAACTGCAGTATGGAATACTATGTATGCCAGCTTGAGATCCTAGAGGAAAGGTATGTGTTGAACAAATAAATGATGATAATGATGATGATGATGATGATGATGATGATATTCATTCAGTCATATTCGACTCTTGGCAATTCTGTGGCAATTCTTCTCTCCACATCTTCCGATCTTGACTGCTTCTTTGCATTGAATAAATAATTAGAATGAATAAATACCTTTCTAAAAGACAGTTCAGATTTGGGTTAGAAATAAAAATATCCAGGATAATTTGTGGTTGAGAGCTATGGATATGTACCATGAACAGGATAAACTTCAGAAATAATTTTGCCATCTGTATGGTTATCTTTTAAATTACACCCTTCTTGTTTTGAAATATTTAATTGATGACAAAATATTTGATAGTGCTCATTTGACTGTATTTTAAATACATACTATTAATTTGGAATATTTATCCTCTATTTCAAGAAAAAAAGGCTCCAACAATACAGCATATAAAAAAACACCATCTGGAAACCTGAGGCTTTTATATCTTTCTGTTGGACCTCTTAGAAGCATCTGGATATTTGTTAATGGGAATAACAAATGAATATACTGTTAACCAGAGCCATTTTAGTCCCACCCATATCCTCTATATTATGTTTATTTTCTGAGTCCCTAAACAATTCCACTTTACTTTGTCTTTTAAGTAAGTTTTAGACTCTGTGATATGTTTACACCACTGGATTAAACTTTTGCATTTTTTATTTTATTAACAAAACAAATATGATGGTGATCCCACAACACAGCTAATCCTCATTGAAATAAAACAATAGTAGTTCTATGATAAATCATCATATCTATTTAAAAAAAAATCTCAATGCAGGGACACTAGTAAGTTTTTAACAGCTTAGACATGATCTCTAATCTAACTCACACTAATAAGCGATGTAGGCCTTAGACTTCAATCAAAGAAGAGATTCTTTCCAAAATAATAATAGCAAAAAATAAAGAGTTCAGGTTATACTTAAAAGAATTTAATAAAATGAATGACAAAAGATACAAATGAATGGTTGGAGAACATCTTAGATAAAATCTAAGTTGATTCACTCACAGTTAATTAGTCATATTCCTGGGATGGAATTTGCTCTGTTTTTTTAAAGATTGTATAAAATCATAAGTAAAGTTTTATTAACTCATAATGATTCATTTTTAACCAGATGTTTTGCTGCAGCTGATAAAGCAGGACAACTCTATTCATTACCTTCTGCTTTTTAGATGCATGTTGGGCAAGTACAACAAATATTAAAGGTACATAGTTTCATCCATGTGCTAATGTTCTAGTGATTGATCCACTTATCTGATCAGCTAGGAAACCTGAGCACCAAAGAAAGATAAAACTAGACAGAGGAGGTGAAGAAGGAGGAAAAAGAGCATGTGATTTCTCTTTCAAAGAAACATATGGATGATTCATGCATTGTTCTGATAATGGGGTTGTCACAGTGATCCACAAATATACAGGTGTTTCAGAAAATCCCCCCACCAATACTTCCGTGAGGGATAATATATTCCCTAGAACCATGTGAATAAATGCAATTATATATGTCCTCTTATAAGAAAATTGGCTATAATCCAATAGTATAATCCAACTTCTATAGTAGAAGTTGCTTTTATGTAATTGTTCGGTTTTTTATGTTTAACTACTTAGATACTGCCCAGTCTCATGAGTGGGAAATATGTAGATCAATTGCATATAAAAGCTATTTCCCTGAATATATTCCATCAAACACAACAGAATAATAATACTTGAAAGACAGATTGTCCTCCCACTATCTAAGTATTAAAACAATTAAAGGACTATTTATACACTCCTCTTTATGGTCACTCCTCTTTTCTCATCTAAAAGTCCATAGTGTAATTGTTGACTCTTTCCTTTTGTTTGTGCTGAAGTTCCATCTATATAGCTATTAGTTTCTTCAGCCTCGCACACTCCAGATATGTTTGGTTATATGTACAGTACGTGTTTGCTAGCATTTTAAGCTGTTGAAGTCAAACACAGGTGAAGGGCACCAAGTTGGGGGAAAAGGTTACAAGAAATTCTTCTCTGTGTGCCCTATTCCACGAACAGGATGCAGACTAAAAAGAAGTATGCCTTTAAAACTTCACCCCAAATAAAGAAATGCCAAAACTACTCTGAACTGAACTTCTTGTAAATAGATTAATGATTTCCAGAAACAGAAAATGCCAGTGAGATAATCTTGTTTGCCTTGAGATCAGCTTTCCACAAAGAAGTTACAATGATGTCAGATGGAAAGATAGAACAATGTCTTTCCAATACTTAACATTTAAGGAAGGTACAATTACTTGCTTGAGGACATTCATGGGATGCAAGTCAACCTCAGAAAAGCTGGGGTGTAGTGGATAGATTTATCTTCACCAAAAGCAAGTTAAACAGAAAGAAGGCCAAATTACCATATACCTGTTAATTTGGTCTATCACATTCTTGTTTGGACATCCCTAGAAAACTGTTACTTCTCTCCATGTGCCAGTGGCAGTAAATTATTTGACTGATGATTTATTAACCTCAGAGTTATCTTGAATTCATAGGGAGATCATTTGTGACTCCCAAGATGAACAATCAGAGACTTCAGGACCATGTTCTGGTCCAAAAACATTGAATTCAGCCCTTGTGGATCTTGCAGTTTTGTTCCTAACCAAGAGAAAAAAATAACACATGTGGCTGGAGAATTCAGTGAACCAAAATTGAATTCAGCATTGGTTGATCTGAACCTTTAAATTGAATCAGATTTTGTCTGGACTCTACCCTTACTTTTTGACATGCAACCCCCCACACATCTGGCTTGAAAAAGGTGGTCAACTCTGATATAACGTGGCCTTGATCACTTTCTCATCTTTCATAAAATCTATTTCACAATTATTTCTCTTCTGAATCTGTGAAGTAAACCAAGTCAGAATTTGTGTAAACTGATAATAACAATAACACATTCATTTAACTGCTACCAATTAATCAAAAAGGTTATCTACGAATTTAGACTAGAATCACCCATCATGCAGCCTTAATCCTACACTGGGATTCCTGGAGATGAAATATATTGAATTTGTGCGCAAAAGTTTATTTCTTCTTTTGCAAACTTTTTCTTTGTTTTCTTGACTACATGTAAGTGATGCTGGCAGTACTTCTACAGAGCATATATGTAAACAAGAGCATAAACAAGGCATGTAAGAGGGTTTCCAAATTACCAAGGGTAGGGTAGCATCGTGTTCCATTTTGTTATCATTCTCTAACTCTGCACATATGGTCATCTTCCATTCATCTAACAAATTCCAGGACCTTGGAATTCAGCATGACCCCTAAGGGCTATTCTAATGCAATCAGTAGAAGTACTATATCCAAAGCTAGACAAATCAAAGGACTGTCCAAAACTCAGGATAAATTACAGCTGTTATAAAGAAATCACCTTTTCACCTTGGTCCTCATATTCTTTTCAGTTTACTGTCATAACTCAATGAGCCCAGCAGCATTTGTCATTAATAAACTTGCTTGGATAAACAAGACTGATGGATTAACAATTTACATGGAAAGAAATCTGAGAAAGTGAAAAGCTGCAGACAGAAAGGATTAATCTGAAAGTTCTTTTCTGTGAAAGAAGATTTGATTATCTATCTATCTATCTATCTATCTATCTATCTATCTATCTATCTATCTATCTATCTATCTATCTATCTTTTCTATTGATCCATCAATCTATTTCTATCAATCTGTCAGTCTATCTATCTATCCATATATCTATCAAATGTTCCCTATATGTTTGGTACCTAGAATGGAAAGTCTACAGGGTTGAGCAAGATTAATACTGATTTCAACAGTTTTCTTTCACTGTTTTCTAACTGCACGTATCAGTGCTCTTGACAAGAATTGATATACGTTATTTAATTCTGGTTGCAGATTATGTACAATAGTTCATGAAATATATTGTCACATGAATTAGCTTGGTTCTGTTGTGTTCAATGAGATTAAAGTGTCTTACATGTGTATACATGACCCTTCTTATTAGAATTGCATCATTCCTCCAAAAAGCTCAGGATGACAGAACAATAACCACAAAGAAAGGCCAGAATATAGAAATAGCTCAAAGTTTCCCCAGCAAGGTTTCCAGATGGGATTAATTTGAACCAGAGTTGGTATTCAGCAGGTCCTGATCAGTTCTGGAGAATTGGTAGAGGAAATTTTGAGTAGTTCAGAGAACCGGCAAATACCACCTCTGACTGTAGATTTTACAGAATCCTTCCCCTGCCACATCCACCAAGCCACACCTACAGAACTGGTAGTAAAAAAAATTGAATCCCACCATTGATTTGAACCCAATTGTCTCTCTTGTGCAAGACCGAAACTCCACACATTGTAGACTAGTGTTTTTCAACTTTAAGTTATATAGACTTTTGATGTTTTTATGTTTTGTTTGTCTATGTTTGTCTTAAAAAACAATAAAACTTTATTAAAAAAAAGATATATAGACTTCAACTCCCAGAATTCCCCAACCCATGTAGGAACTGAGGTCCACACATCTTAAAGGTTGAAAAACACTGCTTCAGATATTGAACTAATCCTACATATAAGGCAGTCCTAGCAGACATTTGTGGAAGGGTATACAGAGCCTTGTTACACTTTTTATTGTTTCAGCTTATGAGCATGCAAGTTGAATACTTAACAACTGTCCTATCAACTTTTGCTTTCCACCTTTGCTCAATTCACAGACACAGAGACCTTGCGAAGGGGCTAAGGTAGGATATTGTGAATGCATCAATCAAGAAAAAGAGGGAAGAAGCAACTTGATGGGTAAACATTCCATGTAGAGTTGCTGCACCCTAACAATACAAGGTCATGCTCGAGTTCTTTTAAGTTAGCTTCAATGCAAGGCCATTTTTACTTGTATACATTTAAATATTAAAACATGAACCATGCTCATTGCCATGCATACACTTTGAGAAACGTGCACTGCTTTTATAGTCTTGTCCATAGTATGTACAGAGATATGCAGATTTTTGAAATGCAAGGTCATTTTAGGCATTTTCAAAAAGGAAAATGAAAAAAGTATTGTTCCTCTTAATTTCAAAAGTAATTAAGTCAAAGAAGAAATCAGTAGAACTGGCCTTTGAAGTCTATCTGTATTACAAATCTGAATTTCAAAGGCTTAAGTTCATGCATATATATGTTTTCTACATTGCCTGAAGCACTGCCAGTGATGTGATAGTTCAATGAAATGGAGGCACCAGCCAGAATGTAACAGGTAATTTATCCCCAAATGCATCCCCCTGAGAACAGAAGTTAATCTGAGCCAGGACTCAGCCTGTTTTGAATGTCCAAGATCAGTCCTTGTTTATATGGAGGAATAAACTGAGGACTTCTTTTAAGGCGGGACTGTGCAACCCTTTTTTGTTCAGTACCATATTTTCTCAAAAATTATATGTAAAGGGATGCATGCTGGTGAGAGAGCCTAATGCAATCAATGTGGCCAGAGACATAGGCAGGGCTACCCATGCTTTTCACTCTTCCCTTTTCCTTCTTTCCTTCCTTCCTTCCTTCCTTCCTTCCTTCCTTCCTTCCTTCCTTCCTTCCTCCCTCCCTCCCTCCCTCCCTCCCTTCCTTCCTTCCTTCCTTCCTTCCTCATTCCCCTTCTCATATTTTGGCTGCCTATTAAAACCTTTTTCTGGAATATCCCTTAGGTGTGCTAAGGCAAGAATCTGGGTGTCACCATATTTAGGGCAAAGCCCTTCCTAAACCTGAGATTCTTTCTCAGCATTGCTGCACATTTATTTATACCTCTTTTCCTTCTTGCCTTTAGGAATTAAGGAAGTGAATGATGAAATGAGAAGGAGGAAGAAGAAGAGGGGAAGCTGTCACTTGTTTGGTTGTCAGTGCCTGATGTGCAAGATGGTGATGGCCAATTGAAAACAGCAAAAACAGGAGTTATTAAAAGTTTTCAAAACCTAGCATATTGCAAACTGTTCCTCTGAGATATTCTGTTTCTCCTCCACCTGTTATGATCCATGCATTGTGGAGATATTGGTGCTTTTCTAGAATCCTCCTATCAACTAGGAACCAGAGAATAGATAACATGTTGATTTTCAGAAGTTCTGGATTTCAGCTCCTGTCTGGCCCAGGTACTATGGCTGATGACAAGGAATTGTTCTAGGAATTGCAATACAAAACATCCTGAGGACATGAAATTGCTTGCTGTTGACTTACTATCATTAAATAAAATCTATTACTTAGAATGGAAAAGAAAGCCAAGAAGGTTACAATTTTAAACTAGTGCTATGAAACATGAGGATATGATAGTAGGAAATGTACATGGAAATGAAATCAAATGCCAACTTTCCTTTCATTTCAAGGGGAGAATGCAGAAGTGTTTTGATTTGGTATCCAGTAAAACAGTGTGATTACTATGTGTTTAGTGCAGGGCAGCATATCTCAGAAAGCTCCTATCAGCAGCTGTACACTATGATTCTTGGGCAACAACACACACTAAATGTTTTCCACTGGAAAAGCTGAACAGATAAGCATGAGGGTCTCAGAAAGCCATTGTGCTTTTGGAAACTCTTTGCACCTACAGAAGCCACTTGCCATTAAGAAAAGTGACTGGTCAAGGCAGTTGAAGTTTTTCTCTACTGGTTTCCAGATTTGAATGAGTTACCTAAGATAATTCACTTTGAACCTCAAGGCAAATATCTCCCCAGTGTGCAGGGACCTATTATTTAACATGCTATCAATGATTGATTTTTATTCCAGACTAAGCTAGAAGCAACATTTGAAATGTATTATTAATGCATTCATCTATTTTTTATGTTTTTTCCTATTCTACTTTTAAATGCATTAGCAAGCATGTTTTACTAAGTAGATGCCCTCCCTCCCTTAATTTTCCTTTCAATTATCTTCTTTGCAGCATCCAGTTATTGTTATGCAAACCAACTTTGCACACCTTCTGTTCCTTTCTACACAATACCAGGTAGTCTCCAGTCTATTTGTCACTCCAGCTGCCACAACATAACTTTTGTGTTTTCCATCTAAGGCCTTGATAGCTAACATTAACGTGGAATGAAATATCCCACTCCAGTGTTTTGGAAGCAGATTTTTCCTCATAAAACCTTTGATAGTTTAGCCATCTGCTCAGAGTAAAAGAGGCTCATAAAAGAGGCCCAAATAAGGTTAAAGGTCATTTGCTAGATGGGTCAAGGGGGGTGCTGGGAAGGGTTGGCTATAGTGGACTTTACTAAAAACTTGTCAGGAAGGGTTATTTGACAAATTATGGCACATTCCACAGCTTTGGGGGGAAAGTATTTGATTACAGTTGGTTAGCATATTGTTGATATTTGCAAAGATTGAAAGAAAATTATTTCCCCCCTCCACTTCCTCTGGAGAAATGTAAACATACCATTGCAAAATAATCACTAAAATGAAAAACTAGCACATGGGAAAGATTCTACTTTCTTGAATTTTATACAACAGTTGGGAAAGTTATGTTATATAGAAGGTATATGGAGTATGACCTTTGAACCTAACCAGTTTTTTTGACTCTCAGTAAATTAACATGTTTTTAGCAATTCCACCCTCTTCTTTTTCTTGGCTTTAACATTCTGTTCCTGTTATGCTCATCTTGATCTAACACCATTTATTATTTTATTTGAAGGAGGTATAATTAAGTTAAAAGCTTATTAGATTAAAATGAATTTCAGTCAGGAGTATACAACTGCAGATTTGATATCCTGCATCAAACTTATTTTACAAATGGAGAAAAAGATATTCACAATATTTAATTCTTCCTATACCATATGCAATGAGAAATTCTGTCACTGATCTAAGAGATTCATGTTTTGCTTTTAGTGTTTTTATATTTGTTGAAGAAAACAAATAATTGAAATCAGTGCAAATTACTTCTTTGAAAGTACTATATACTACAGTCCTACATGTGTAGACCTAGTAGAGACTACAAATGGGTTGTGTATGGAACTCCAGACTTAGGAACTGTAATAAAAGACAACGAGCAAGTTTAGCATGCCAAAGAGAGGACTAAGGAGTGACATGGTAATAGTTTACAAATAGCTTAAAGGTTGTCATGAGGAAAAAAGCATGGGAAATGTAAGCAAGACAAAGTCTGAGGCATTGAAACTTAATGTAAGATGATTTAGTATTTTTTTTTAGTATTTATTTGATTTGTCAATCGCTTACAAGATACAGGTATAAGAATAAACATAGTTTTGAATACATGAGATAGATACTTATAAGAAAAATAAAAAGAAACAATAGGACAGGGATGGTAGGCACGATTGGTACGCTTATGCACGCCCCCTACAGGCCTCTAAGGAAGGGGGTGAGGTCAATAGTAGACAGTCTAAGGTTAAAGTTTTTGGGGTTTGGGGAAGAAACCACAGAGTCAGGTAGAGTATTCCAAACATTGACCACTCTGTTGCTGAAGTCGTATTTTCTGCAGTCAAGTTTGGTGTGGTTAACCTTGAGTTTGTATCTATTGTGCACCCTTGTATTGTTATAATTAAAGCTGAAGTATTCATTGACATATAGGACATTGCAATGTATGATTTTATATACTATATTTAGATCGGATTGAAGGCGGTGTAGTTCTAGGTTTTCTAGGTCTAGAGTTTCAAGTCTGGTGGCATAAAGTATTCTGCAATGAGTAGAGGAGTGGAGAACTCTTCTTGTGAAATATTTCTGGACTTTTTCAATTGTGTTAATATCAGATACATGATATGGGTTCCAGACTAATGAGCTGTATTCAAGTATAGGTCTAGCAAATGTTTTGTATGCTCTAGTTAGTAGTGTGATATTACCAGAGAAGAAGCTATGTAGGATTAGGTTAACAACTCTTAATGCCTTTTTGGCTATGTAGTTACATACATGATATTCTTGTTCATCTTTCTATTTCATGAAAACCAAGAGAAGCAAGAACACTATATGTCAAGTGACATACTACACAGATGATGCTGATATGAGAAATTCACCTAGGCACTGGTGGCCTGTAGGCCGGATGCATGACACACAGGGCATGCCAACCCCAGCTCCGTGAATGGGAAAAATGTCATGTGATGGCAATGTGACATGGCAAGTATGACACCCATGATGTAGTGGGAAGTCATCTGAGTTATTTAGATTATGGCCTACAGGTGCAAGATCAGATATACTTCACAAAGATTGATAAATATGTGTTTAAAGAAAGCTTGGCAAGCTTGGTTGGGTGGGCTTTAAATTAAAATGAAAATTTTGAGGTAAGGAGTTCAGGTAAGAACTTGTGTACCATAGGACATGGGAATGTTGCTGAAATGGGTCCTGTCAACAGAAAAAGAAAAAAAATAGGTTCATAAAGTACCCAGCTGTCATTGTATAGTGCTCCAAGCATAAGAAATAAGATGAGCTTGAGCACAATACAGAAGGCAAATATATTTTTATATATGAACATTATATTTAATGGGATGAATTCCATACCTGGCATATGGCAAATGGTAGGTGCAATTTGTTCAAAAGGAGCGGAGGGAATAGAAAAGGAAAAGGAAGAATAACATTGGGTGTTAAAATGTGTGGAAACAAGTGGAGGAACAAATAAAAGTAATACTCCTGTTGTTGTCTATTATTGCCTGTTCAAACAGGAAGAACACATTACATAACCTACAAACAGAAATGAAGTTGCATTGAGGGGACATTTTAATTACCCTGACATCTGTCAGACTCTGCCGAGCATGGTCCTTCCATGAAATTCTTATTTGTCTTGCTAAAAATTATCCTTCTGAGGTGTGGGAACAAAGCAGAAAAGGATCTGTTAAACTTAATTTACACTAATTAATGCAGAAAATTTAACTGATGAACTGGAAGTGGCAGGAACATTAGGGGAAAGTGACCATGTAATAATGGAGTTTTTGATTGCAATAGAAACTACAGCAGGGGGTAGTCAAATACCTTGGACTTTAAAAAATGTATTTTAATAAATTCAGAGGAATGATAAGGGGGATTCTATGGCTGGAGAAACTAAGAGAAAAGGGAGCTTGATGTAGATGAGTTTGTACTGAAAATATCAAAAGTACAGTTGCAAACAGGGAAGAAGAAATGGAGGAGAGCATTAAAAGCCACTGTGGCTGTACAAAAATAAACAAGTACACAAATAAATAAACCAGTGAATATTTAAAATAATAAAAAGAACATATAAGAGAAACGTAAAGATGCCTCGGTAGCAAAGAAATAGTCAAATAACCTAGAATTGCATAATTGCAGTGATTAAAGATGCTAAGCTGGTCAGCTGGAAAGTTGATAACGAGGTTTGAGATCCGAGCATTGTACAGTGGGTGAGCTCCCATTACTTGCTCCAGCTCCTGCCCACTTAGCAGTTCAAAAGCATGCAGATGCAAGTAGATAAATAGGTACACTTCAGTGGGAAGGTAACAGCATTCCATGCACCTCACTGTATAGTCATATACAGTCCACATGACCATGGACAACGCTGTCTCCCTCAGCTAAGAAACAGGGATAAGCATTACTTCCTAGAATTGAACATGACTGGAGAGGGGAAACTTTTACCTTTTACCTTTAAAACTCATATATGGAGAGCAAAAGCTTAGAATGAACTAATATTAGCAGAGGATTTAAACAGAAAGGACTTCTTCAGAGAACATCAAGATTTAAGGAAAAGAAGCAAGGAAACTGCTCAGTGAAGAAGGTAAAGTATCATGTAACACAGGGAAAGCCCACAGCTTTCCAATAAATCATATTATACCAGGAAAAAGTGAAGAGTGAAATGCAGGACAGGATTGAAGCTTGAGACTGATGGAAATAGAAATATTGTTTTACTTCAAGTGAATATCAAAATACTTAAAAATATTGAAAGATAGCTGATGAACTGGCTGAACCCTTATTCATTAAAAAAAATAAAACCTCAGCGTGATTGGACTAGGGCTAATTATGCCTCTTCAAAAAAGAGAAAAATTCCGGGGAACAAAGATTAGCCAGTATCAAGGTCTTGCATCAATGGGTGGCGTGGTGGCCTAGAGCTGGGGCTCTCACCTCACAATCAGGAGGCTGTGAGTTTGATCCTAGGTAGCAGCAGATATTTCTCTCTCTGGGCACAAAGAGAAAATATCTGCTGCAAACTCTGCATAGGCATCAGGAAAGGCATCTGGCCAGTAAACGCTCAGCTCCATTCAATTGCCCTGACTTCATTCCTCTCCCTCAGGAGTGAGGAGGGAATGGGGACTTTACAGTATCCTTCCCCTCCACGCCCACAAAGCCACGCCCACAGAACTGGTAGTAAAAAAATTTGAATCCCACCACTGACACACACCCTTTTTAATCATGAGATCATCAGTTCATTTTGTCCATTTTCAGCAAGAGTTTCTTGAAGGATTTTCACTCTTTTATAAAATTAGTTACAGTACTACAGCAGTACCCTAAAAACAATAAGGAGTTTCAGTGTAGAGCCTTCTATGGTTCAAAAATGGCTTAATCTTAAAGTAAATTGACCTTTAATCTCAATGAGTGCGTGTCTACATGTATATATCTATGTCTCTCTCATTCTGTCCTCCTGAGGCATTTGACTTAGTGAAATATCCTCATGCAGTAAATTCCATAGGTTAATAATATACTCAGTGAAAGATTATTTATTTTTGTCCATTTTAATTTTGATGTCTTTCAAACTGACTTTTTTTCTCTTGGTTTTTTTTTAAATAAATATCTTGGTGATATTAAAAAGTTCAAACACAAATGTCCTGTTTCTGAGTTCAAGTGAAAAAGCTCTCAGGCTTCACATTGCTAGCTATTACAAGGTTTAATTCATTAGGGCATACCTAAATTATATCAAATATCAAATGTGACATTTATTAACCTCTATAATTAAACCCTTTAGCAAAACAAATAAATAATATGCCATATGAAACAAAACATACAAGAAAAAAAACAAATAGTAAATTCACTCTAAATTGGCAAAATTCTTATTAGACTAATGGAAAAGAAAAAAAAAACAATGAAAATGCATATTTTTTCCTGTAATTTGTTGTACCATAATCAATAAAAAGATTTCATCCTGTTTATATTAAGTTTTTGATATACTTCATCAAATTTAATTAATTTGTGATTGACACTGATCCTCCCTCACAAGTTTGGCATTCTACACTTTTGTTCTCTGCTTACTATCTTCTCACCCTATTTTTTAAAAAATCATTCTATTCACTTAAGCCAGTGCTTAGCTATTCTAGTAAAAAGGGCGTTGGTACTTACCTGACACACCCGTTCTCTTTGAGCTGTGAAGAGCATCCAGTAGTGGGGAGGTGCTTCAGTCTCTGCATGTCTAGGCTGGTCTTAATTTGTGGAACGCTCCTCCTCCTCCATGGTACTCCTCCCCAGCGTTCCCCAGTTTTGGTGAAGACAAGAGAAATAACCTCCCTCATCCTCAATGCCCTAACAACTCGGCTGAAACAGGACCCCACCAGATGGAAAAAAAAGGGTGGGGCTGGATGCTCTTCACAGCTAAAAGAGAACGGGCGTGTCAGGTAAGTACCAACGCCCTTTCTCCCATGAGCTGTTCAGAGCATCCAGTAGTGGGACATACCAAAGCTTGGCCTGTCCTAGAGGAGGGACTCTGTCTGGCCTGGAATCTCCTCCTGGTCCCTGTGGACCCGTTGCAGAACTCTTCTGCCAAAGGAGGCCTCAGTGGATGCAAACACATCTATTTTATAATGCCTAATGAATGGCGATGGAGAGGCCCAGGTTGAGGCTCGACAATTTTCAGTTATTGGTGACTGTGTGGCCCACGCTGCCGATGTTGCAGCACTCCTTGTTGAATGAGCTGTTATGCCCCTGGGCACCTGCAGGGATTGAGTCTGATACGTTTTCGCTATCGCGGCCCATAGCCAATGGCCTATTGTAGAAGGTGAGACCTTGCATCCCTGAGTGTTGGGCTGAAAAGGCACAAATAAGGCCTCTGTTTTTCTGAAATATATTGATATATATTTGCAATGCTTGCCTCACATCAAGCCTATGCCATTGTAGTTCCAACCCTTGGGATGGTTTGGGACAAAAATTAGGAAGTATCAACTCTTGTGCCGTAAGAAAGACCGAGTTAATTTTGGGTATAAATGTAGGATCAGGACGAAGGACCACCCGGTCAGAATGGAAAACACAAAGATCTTGTCTGACAGACAAAGCTGCAATCTCTGAAATACGACGAGCAGAAGTGATCGCTACAAGGAAAACTACTTTATATGTCAGAAATTGGAGACTTGATGATTTCAAGGGTTCGAAAGGGCCCTTAGTGAGTGTGATGAGGACCTTGTTAAGGTCCCAGGTGGGATAACGGTGTACCACTGGAGGGGGTAAATTTGTGGCTCCTCGAAGAAAACTCCATATGCGTGGATGATGGAAAAGAGAAAGTAGACCTTCACAAGTGAGAACTGATGCCAAGGCTGCCACTTGTCTTTTCAACGTATTAGGTGATAATCCCTTGTCAAGTCCCTCTTGCAAGAATTCTAGGATTTGAGCCACAGATGGAGAGATGGGGTCAATTCGAGACTCCGTACACCATTTGCAGAAACTGGACCATGTGGCATTGTAAATGCGAGTTGTTGAGGGGCATTTGGCAGCTTGGATGGTGGCGATAATTCTGTTGGAAAACTTTTTGCTCTTCAGATGACTCCGCTCAACCTCCAGACGGTCAGGTGCAACCATTGAGGGTCCGGATGTTGAAGGGGTCCCTGGGTTAACGCAACCCTGGCTGGCGGAATTCTCCATGTTGTTGATACAGATAGACTGTGGAGGTTTGCAAACCATGGCCATCTGGGCCAGTAAGGGGCTACTAGAAGTAGTTCCACCCTCTCGTCTAGCAGTTTCTGGATGACTTTGGGAACCAGTGGAAGTGGCGGGAATGCATACAGAAGCCCCGGGGGCCAACGACAGCAGAGCGAGTTGAAGTTCTCCGCTCCTTGCGAGGGGTACCTGGAAAAAAATCTCAGGAGCTGATCATTGAGGGGGGAAATGAACAGGTCCACCACCAGCTGTCCAAATGCCCTGACCGCCTCTTGAAACAGGGACGGATGGAGGCGCCACTCCGATTGATCGATCATGGCCCTGCTCAGCCAGTCTGCCTGTGTATTCAACAGACCCAAAATGTGCTCTGCTCTGATGGAAAGTAGGTTGCTCTCCGCCCAACTACACAAGTGCTCCACTTCTTGTATAAGATTTTTCAACTGTGTGCCCCCCTCCGTTTGTTTATGTGAGTTTTGACTGTTATGTTGTCAGTCAATATTAGTATGTGCTGATTGCGTACCTGTGGAATGAAGCTGTGGAGAGCCAGGTGTACTTCTCAAAGCTCCAGCCAGTTTATGCTGCATAACTGTTCTATGGCAGACCAGCGGCCTTGGGTTGTGAGCGATTGAATGTGTGCTCCCCATCCAAACAGGCTGCCATCGGTGGTGATGGTAAGTCTGTATGGCTCTTTGAAGAGGCAGCTTCTGTTGATGACTGGTCTGGTCCACCAGAGGAGAGATATGAGGACCTTTGATGGTACCCCGACCTTGTATTTGGAGTTGCTTCAGCCAGAGTGCTGGTACGAGAGCAGGAACCACTGGAGGGATCTAGTGCAATTTTGATAGTTCCGCTAGGGACACCTTCTTAAGACCCCTGATCTCCTTGATTAATTGCTGAATGCTATTTAGTCTATCTGGTGACAGGTAAACTTTGCCTTCCACCGTATATATGACTGCCCCCAGATGGGTTAACCAAGTCGATGATGTTAAATGACTCTTTTTCCAATTTATTGAGAATCTGTGTTGTTGTAGGGATTGTAATGTGTTCTGAGTATCTTTGACTGCTTGATGAGTGGAAGATGACAAAATCAAGATGTCATCAAGATAACACTGGAGTTGTATGGGGATATCATGGAGATGAGCAGCTAGTGCTGCGAGAACCTTCGTGAAGGTCCTGGGGGCAGAAGCTAGTCCAAAAGGAAGGGGCACATATTCAAAATGGAGGTTATTATAACAGAATCTCAGAAATTTATAGTGGGAAGGCCGAATAGTAATATGTAGGTACGCCTCCGTCAGGTCTATGGACGTGAGGACGTCACCCTTTCTGATGCCAAATAAGATAGATTGCATGTAAGTAAGATAGATTAAAGTCCGCTTGCCAATGTTTTAACCACAGCAAGCGTCACGCTATGACATTTGAAGTAATGGCCCTGGCTGAAAACTTGACTGCATGATAAGTTGTGTCAGCTGAGAATTCAGCAGCTGCTATAAGTTTAGAAATATCTTGGTGCGCTCTAAGGTTAGAATTAGGGACATGTTCCCATAAGAGGCGGAGCCATCTGAGAGAAGAACAGGTGAAGAAGGAGGCGGCCGTGGCTGCTCTGATGGCCCATGCGTCAGACTGATGGGCTCTGTGTAGGGCTAGCTCAGCCCATTTTTCCTCCAGCTTTAGTGCCTCCAGCGCATCACTGGGAATGAAGGAGGACGCTAATCCCACTATAGGTTCATCTACCTCGGAAGTATTCAATAATTTTGAGAAATCAGGGGCCAAATTAAAATATTTCCTGTCATATCCCATGGGGGCTGGGTACACCACTGCAGAGGCCCACTGTTTCTGTACCAGGTCCGAAAACATGGAAGGAACTGGGATCACCTCTGCTTCGACTACTGGTTGTTTGAAAATTAGATCCTCTGGTCCCTCTTCCGAAGAAGGTAGTGGTAGAAGGGGTCGACCTGTTTAGGCGTGCGATATTTTTTTCTTAAACAAGAGAGATCTGAAAAGTTGTGGGCAGAATAAGCCTGTAAAAACAGGTTGGTCAGGCACAAGGCCCTCATCCTCAGACATTCCCCTTTCTAAAGGGTCTGCTTCTGACAGGGGCTTGCTGTCATGTATTGATCCTGATTCAATCTCTTTCATTTGATCAATTTGATCCACTTCTTCCTCCTCCTCCTCCTCAGTTGGTCCTTGGAGGGGGACCTCCCCTTATAAATGTACCTGGGTATGGTGCTGCTCCGACCTGGTCAATGACCTCAGTGATTGGGAATCATGATCGGTGATCACAGGATATTCCCTGGTCATAACTGCGTGTTGAAGACCTACTGCGATTCCCTGGCAGATTGCCAGCTCCATCCAGACCTTCATCCTCTCTGGAACTTCCTCTGTAAGAATGTCGTCCTGGCGAAGACCGGCAGCCATCAGAGTGAATGTAGCTTCGGGAGCCCTTCGCATGGTCAGTGTCCCAGATACCTGGGCCTGTTGGCCTTGGAGAGCCAAGCTGCGCCTGGATGAGGAGAGATCTAGGGGAGGAGGAGGGTGGGAAGAGGTAGACGGACCTGGGCTGGAGTAGGGGAAGTCCTGTGAGACCTTGTGCGCCTCCCGTGTGCACTTATCTATCTGTTTTTGTAAAGCTTTATGGCACCTGATGGCATCCCTTTCTGAAGTTTTAGAATTCCCTTTAGCCTGCTTAGGTTTATGCTGAGATTTGGCTTTGATCTTCAAGGATGAGGTCTGAGAGCTGAGCTGTTACCGTCTGCCATTTCGATTGAAGTTGGAATTGCAGTATGCTTGTTATACAATGCAATACTGTGAAGGCGGTTTGCACACCCAGGAGCCTGATCTGAGAACAGACCGGTTGCCCTGATGATGTTTTTATGCCCCCTTTCCTGTTTTTTTTTTAAAAATAATACCTATCTATAATGAGTTCTATCTCAGTAATAATATTTTATTGATATTAAAATATTACACTGAAGAGAATGTTGTTATTATTATTATTATTATTATTATTATTATTATTATTATTATTATTATTATTATTATATACATATGGCAATATGTATATGAATATTAATTAAGTGGCACGATGTTACGTGCTGAGAAACCAAACAGCCAAATTGAGAACACCTAAAGGCCCAGATTGATAAGGGTAGAGGCCTTCAACAGCTTCCCTGCACAGGCGGACACAGGCCTAGGTGCTCGCTGTTGTGCCACTGGGTTGATTGGGCTGTGAGGGTTAAGCCAACAATTTAACTGTAAGAATAGTCTCGAATGTAATAAAAAACCAAGACGAGGGTATAATAGTCCCCAGTGTTCCTGAAGGGAACCTCTGCTTGGAACAGAGTTACCTCACACAGCACAAAATGGAATACAGGTGCGCGGCCATGAGGTCTTGTAAGAGAAGATGGCCACCGGCCGTTAATCTTTTGGTGCACTCCCCAGTAGCAAACTCCCGCTGTGTGAAGGAATAGCCTCCGATGGCTTTTCCTATGAGGCTAAACGGCAGGGAAGGGTGGAAGGTACTGAATCCTCCACCCCAAGTGGCATTCAGAGGGGGAAGGAAAGTGATACGACTCTGTTGGGAGCAAAGAGCTCACACCACTGTTTGGGTAAAGAAACTGTGTGGCAATCGGTTGGAATGGCAGGGGTAGAAAGATCGGTTGTGGGGAGGAGGGCGCGGAGCAGTGCCGAAGCCTCCCACCACTTTGGGGTGCGAATTGGAGCTTCCCTGAGCAATCTCTGCAATGCGAGCCAACGTCGAGAGAGTGCAATGTGATTAGAAGGCTAAGGATTCTAAAGACAAGCTGATTAACTTTCAAACCTGCTAGCAAGGAAAGAATTTTTCCTGTTTCAGCCAAGGAAGAATCACAAGCACTGCCTATCTCTCACGAGGCTGAGCAAAAACTGGGGAACGCTGGGGAGGAGTACCATGGAGGAGGAGGAGCATTCCACAAATTAAGCCCAGCCTAGACATGCAGAGACTGAAGCACCTCCCCACTACTGGATGCTCTGAACAGCTCATGGGAAAAAATGGAATTTACAAGTGTTTAACTTAACTGTATTTTGTTTATTACAGTAATATCAAGGGATATCCTTCAAAGAGAATTAACTTTGCTCATTGACTTCCATAGGCTGAAGTATTTTATAAACTCAGATATAAATGATATTACAGAAGTGTCAGCCCATTCATTTATTTCTGTAACCAGTGTAATCCATGTCAGAGTTTTAGTGGCACACAGCAGAATAATGCAGTTAAAACATTCCTTTAACATTTAACAAATATTAAAACATCTACAGTAATAACACATCCAAAACCAAAACCAATATCAAACTTATAGACTCAAGATACCAACAAACACCATGATAAGGCTTATCCATCTTTCTATTAAAAGTTCTCCAAGAGCTTCATCTTTAAGTATTCACTCATTCAGCTAAGTGAAGTTTTGAAAAGCACGGTATGCAATGCATTTTAAAGAAGTCCCCAAGATACAGCTGCTTTAATGAGTAAAAAAGAGGTGCTTTCTTTCAATTTTTTTTCCTGATCCTGAAAAGCAAAGTGATGAAAAAAAAAATCAACTGATCAAGAAATCAAGTGGAGCTTTCCCCTCTCCCCCCACTGCTTGGGGCATAATCCCTAGAACATATACAGTAGTCCTTGACTTATGACAACAATTGAGCCAAAAATGTCTGCTGTTAAGTGAGACATTTGTTAAGGGAGTTTTGAACCATTTTACAACCTTTCATATTGCTGGAATTGGGTATGTCTAGTTTGAGGAAAAGAAGGACTAGGGGAGACATGTCAGAAGACGCCTCTGTTTCCTGGGTTAGAGGTATCAGAAGATTAGGCCTGGCTATAGAATTTCCATCCTCTCCCCAGAACCTTTGCATTACTTGCCTTCTCTCTGGAGATCCTGTTAAAGGGAGCATGATGGAGACAGCTATTGTTCATTTATTGGAGATCCAGGCCACCAACCTGTGGCACCAGATCAGCAGGGGCAATTTTAGTTTTAAAATGACTTAATTGATCCATAGTTCATAGGAGGCTTAAGATGAGTATACTGAACTCCATACTTCTGAGCTTCAGAAGGGGCAATTTTCTACCCTCCATTGACGGCAGCTCCAATCACACACTGCTTGCACTGGCACAAAGCCAAAAGCACCAGCCTGAGGATGGTGAGTGGGACCTCACCGAAACGTCGCCAAGATACTCTTAATCTTACATGGGAAAAGACCCGAACACACCTAGACCTACACATATATATATATACATATACATATATATGGATCTTTGGTTATTCGGGTTTTCTCCCACGTAAGATTGGAAGTATCTAGGCAGCGTTTCGATGAAGTCTCATTCATCATCTTCAGGCTTGTGTCTTTGGCTCTGTGCTTCTCAGAGTGATGTGAGCTTGCAGCTGCTTCTTCCTTTTAACTGCTAGTGGGGGTGTGACTTGATTGGGTGGGTCTTGGCTGTGTTCTGATTGGGTGGGGGTGTGTTCTCATTAGTAGGAGTTGGCTGTGTTCTGATTGGTTGGGGGGTTGGCCGTGTTCTGATTGGCTGGAGGCATGTTCTGTTCAGGTGGGGGCTTGGTTGTGCTCAGGTTAGTCTTAGTTGCTGGGGGATTTGAGTTGGTGAGCTGTGATCTTGCTGTTTGGCTTCGAGTTCATGGTCATGCTGCATCTTCATGGTGGGTGTCAGTTTGCTTCATGTATGGCTCGGAGGGGTTTGAAGCGGGTAGTGATGCAGCTGCAGTGCGGCTTCTGGTCCATGGTCGTGTCTCATCTTCTGTGTGGGTGTGAGTCTGTTTTCTACGTGGAAGTGTGGTGGTGGCATCTTGTGTGGCTCTCATGGGTGTGGGTCTGGTGTCATTCTTCATGTTAGGTACTCGTCTGTTAATGTGGGCGGGTTTCCAAATGGCTGGTAGGCGGGAGGTGTCATCTCGTTTGTTCATGCTGTGTGGGCGTTTTTCTATCTCTATGGCTTCTCTGATTATTCTGCTGTTGAAGTGTTTGGTTTTGGCGATAGTTCTGGTATTTCTAAAGTCAATCTCATGTCCTGTGGCTTTGAGGTGTTGGACCAGGGAAGAGGTCGGTTCTTCTTTTTTGATTGAGTTCTTGTGTTCTTCAGTACATGCACTTATTCTTCTGTTAATTTGTCTGATGTATGTGGTGGGGCAGGCGGTGCAAGGGATTTTGTATACTCCTTGGTTTTCTAACTCGATTTTGTCTTTGTCCCCCACCCAATCAAGTCACACCGCCACTAGCAGTTAAAAGGAAGAAGCAGCTGCAAGCTCACAATACTCTGAGAAGCACAAAGCTGAAGACAAAAGCCTGAAGATGATGAATGAGACTTCATCGAAACTTTGCCTAGATACTTCCAATTCTACACGGGAGAAAACCCGAATAACCAAAGATCCACATACAAATACCCGTGAAAACCTCAGAAAACACCCCCCACCCCCCACTCCCCCCACATATATATGAATGAACCAGTTGCCAAGAATTTTGATCACGTGATCATGGGAATGCTGCAAAGGTCATAACTATGAAAAAGGGTCCAAAAGTCACATTTTCAGTGCCGTTGTAACTTTGAACGGTCACTAAATGAACTGTTTCAAGTACCATAATTTTCATTATTACAGAAAAAGATCAGATGCTGTCTTCTTGAACTCACTGCTCCTATACCTTAACAGTTGATGTAGCTTTTATAAGAAATAAAACAAAATAGCAGAGGGGACAGTAGTTACAAAGTCAACACATTGCATTTACCACTTTTTTTTTTTTGCATTTTCTTATTCTTTAGCTCAGCTGTTGTTCTTAAGATTTCCACTTTTCTGTAAAGTTAAAAATAGAAAGGGTGATGGTGGGATGTCCTGTGCCAATCCATCTCTATTCATTACATTTGAAGCATGGTGAATTAGCCCACTTTGTCATCTATGGAATAGTAGTAGGGCTTTGCTATTTTGCTCACTCGATCCGATTTGTAGGCGCTTATTCCTGCACTTCTGACCTCTGGATTGGATGATTGGAATTCTTCACTGACAGCTCTTCCTGATAAGAAATTGCATAGGATTCCCTTAGCCCAGCATGCACTGGGGCCTTTGTGGTACAGGTCTTTGGAAGATACATGGCCAGCCCTCATTGTGACCTTTTCATAAATACCATCAGGCCCATGAAACCACCACAACATGTTATCCCCATTTTAAAAAAAACCTGCAGATACAAAGCTTGTTGCACATAAAGACTCTCAGGGTGCAATCTATCAAATGTCTGGTGTGACTGAGTTAAGGTAGAATCAGCTGTGTCAAAAGCATAATTTAAGTTTTCTTGGGCTTCTTGGGCCTTAAAATCTGATTTTGAATAGTTTGATTAAAAATGCTTTCCCACTGTCTTTAGTATATGTGGCATCTCTTCTCTAAAATGCTGAGAATCATTAGTAACAATTTTACAGAAATGGCGAGGGTCTTCTAAAGATGACATTTTAATCCTTTGTTTTTTGTTTTTGAACCATTTGATCTCTGTCTCACTTGTGTGTGTGTGTGTGTGTGTGTGTTTGAGAATGTTTTGTTTCATACATTTGTTTTCTGTAGGTTTTGTCTATTTATTTACTTGTATCCTGCCTTTTAATTATTTTTAGAAATAACTTAAGGTAGCAAACTTATCCAATGCACGTTTCTCCTCTTAGTTTACCCACAACAGGTGGGTTGGGTTGAGAGAGAGTAACTGGCCCAAAGTCACTCATTGTCACTTCCATGGCTAAGACAGAACTTGAACTCATGGTCTCCTGCTTTCTAGCCTGGTGCCTTAACCACTAGACCAAACTGTCTATCTTCTGTCCATCCACCTTAAAAGTCTTTTTTTAAAGGAGGATTCATACATATTTAAAATAAATCAATAAATTGATAAGTGAACATGAGAATGTATAAATTAGAGAAATTTAACCTTGTGTAAATCATATTCAACAATCCCAAAGTTGCTTTTTTTCAAGAGGTAACTGGATTTTCTGGTTTTTCTTTGAAGACATTTCACTTCTCATCCAAGAACTCAACAACATTAGTTTATAAGTAATGCAGTCTGGTGAAACCCCACTGGTAATGTCACATTAAATTCACCTCTTCCCATCTCTCATTTAATTGATGCAGTCCTGCAATCCCACATAGCAATCCTCCCTAGCTGCTTTGAACTATAAATCCCACAACTATAAATCTCTGAGGGATATGGGCAGTTAAGAAATACGAAATATGAATAAATAAATAAACAAACTCAGGAGTCATGCTGACTGAGGAATGGGAAACAGTGGTCTTACATTTCCTGACAATATTGAAGGCTGCTAGAAATGTGTTTGGTGGATATCCTCCCTGATTTTTCCATTGAGTTTGAACATGAAATATGGAATTCTCATAAAGTGGAAGTCCCATAAAGATGCATTTCCATATCTGAAAAAGATATGGAAATGCACCATATTGTGCACCATATTGTGTTCCTATTTTCTTTATTAATCTTCTCGTCCCTTCCTTCCCCTTCTGCTTATAACAGCTTTCTTCAACCTGGTGCTTTCCAAATCCCATTAGCTGTAGCATCCATGGCTCTCCACAGACTAATAGTGGTATGAACATAATAGCACTCCTGGGTGGCATACTGCCAATGACATCATTGTCCATCCCAGATGTTGATTGAATTGGTAATATACTACCTTACATTATATTGCTCCAACAACACAACAGAAGGCTAGTATCTTTCTTCCATTAATATCATTGTTTCTAATAAGTCAGTGTCATGAAATTCTAAATGCTTGTTGATCCAAAACTAGTGATTCAATATTTTATTGCATTCAAGTGCTATTGAGAATGGGAAAGCTAATTTCAAAGTGTGGTAAAAGATCAAAAACTGAAATAATTTAAATCATTCATTTTTGGGAAGTGAGTTATGAATGTGATTTCCTGGAAATGGGAAGCTCAAAGGGATTTAAGGACAGAAACTTTATGGGTTTTTTCAGGGTTATGAGTACATAAAACAATGGGTACTTCAGGAGAACAGAACCTTTGGGATTAGCCTTTTCACACATATTTGCATCACCCCTTGACCTTGTGATATTTGTTCCTCATATGTCAACATTTCACCATCTATTTCAAAATGAAAAGTAGAAAATAATCATCTGCCATTATAACTAGTTGTTCACACATTACAAACCAGCCACACACACCAGCAAGAATTTATGTGTTACACATTGAATATTTCAGTCCTGGGTGACCTGATGGAGCTTCAATTTTTTGTTTCCCTTTGGATAGCAACCCGGGGGCTATAAGGCTAAAAGTTGTGAGTACTAGTGTATCTGCCCATGTTTTAGATGTAATCATTGTGATTTTATGATATCTAGGTGGCATGGATTCCACATGGATGCTTATGTGCAGTGAACCATGGACTATAAATACGTTGGAGTTGAACATAAAAGAGCACATACTATTTCTGAAGGTGATAGAGAGGCAGACAGGGAGGACACAAGAGGGTTGCAGGGGCTGCACCTGTGGAAATATGACAAAAAATATCCACAGATAAGGCATGCACATATAAGGCACAGATAAGGCAGATAAGGCATGCACATTTGATCCTACTTCTGCATCATACACATTTTTCCCATGAATCATGTTCAAATTTTGAACTAATGTATAGCAGTGCTCCCTTCTTTCCCCATGTGTGATTTCTGAAGTAATTGTTGCCCCTTAAAGAAAGGGGTAAAGGGTAAAGTCCTAGCCCTGACAAAGAGGACTAGGACTTTACCCTGATTTTGGGATGTAGAGCTAGAGGACTCAAAGAAAGACATTGATGCTCTAAGCAATGGGTGTCTAATCTTTTGGCTTGCCTGGGCTACACTGAGTGAAAAGGAATTGTCCTGGACAGTATATAAAATGTATAATATAGTTAATGTACATAAATCACGCAATATTAAAAGTTTACAATCTTGAGAGCTATGGTGGTACAGTGGTTAGAATACAGTACTGCAGGCTAACTGTGCTGACTGACGGCTGCCAGCAGTTCAGCAGTTCGATTCTCACTGGCTTAAGGTTGACTCAGACACACATCCTTCTGAGGTCGGTAAAATGAGGAACCAGATTGTTGGGGGCAATCTGCTTAAACTGCTTAAAGAGGGCTGTAAGGCACTGTGACATGGTATATAAGTCTAAATGCTATTGCTATTGAGGGGCTACATTACTAAAGTGTCCAGGGCTGCATACAACCTACAGGCTATGTGTTGGATACACCCGCTTTAAGACTTATAATGCTTTAAGACACTCATTTTGCTTTAAAGTCCTGCTCAAATTGAGGTAGAGGGAGAAAATCAAGTGAAGGTTGGGATGATACTAGGACATTTGCAGGACATTAGTTCACCTCACAGACAAACTGGGTCAAACACTTGGCCATATCCAAACTCGAAATGCTACCACAAAGAGATTTTAGAGAGAACAAAGTTTTCCCACTTATGAATTTTTTTTTAATTATGTGGCAAAACGTAGGACTCCTGGGGTCACACTCAACTTTTGGGGGACCCCATGCCCACCTGAATTGCAGATTGACACCCCCCCAAAACTAAGAGGAATTATCCATGGATTTAAACTAGACTATAAAGGCTACGTTTTGATTACAGAGCTTCCATAGATTTCCACCAAACATTTCCACCAAACAAATAAACAAGAAAATAATTTGAATAGGATTAAATATATATTTCCATCAAACATTTCCACCAAACAAATAAACAAGAAAATAATTTGAATAGGATTAAATATATATTTCTTTCGTGCAACTGAAAGTAATTCTGGAGCAAGAGGGAATTTGTATTAAAAGAATCAGCACAGGAGAACGTTAAGTCTCCCTCCACCCAAAGTCTTTGATCCCAGATTACATACATCCCTCCTGCTCAGCAGATACACAGGCAATCCAACTTTTCTTTAACAAACTGAAAAGGATCTAGAAGGTCCAATCACAAATCTCTTGCCTTGCATGCAGAAGTAACCCATACAGCCCAAAATATGCCAAGTCGCTCTTTTTAAATCTTGCAAAGTCAGGATTTGTATACCATTCCCATATCTAATAACTACACTGGCATCATAATTAGAGATTACGGCTAGCTGCTGATTATGTGTAAATCTTTTAGCTGACTAATTATTAATATTGTTGATTTGGTTAATAACCCCGACCGACTTGAGACTTTGGGAGACTTCACATCATTAAAAGTCTGTTCTTGGGCGTGTGGGGAAGGAAATCTGAAAGTATTATAAAAATAAATGAACCTTTTGGAAAGTTGGGTATCAAATGATCTACACATTAATTTAAGCTGTACCTTAAGCCTGGCGAAACATGCCACTTATCTCAAACTTTTCACTTTTTAAAAAACTTGTTCTCATTTATAAATTTAAGCCAATCTAGGTTAGCCAGAGTAAAAATGCTAATATGGAAAGTCAACAATTTTATAAATGCCAGACATCTGGTTTTTCAATACACATATAATACTCTCCTCCAACTCAAACAGCTATCTTAAGCATAGGCAGTATCATTTTGTGGCACATTAGAGCTGACGTTGAAAGACTCCTTATCACTAAAAGTCAACAAACAGGTCAACAAGGTAGTGCATAAAACACAATGAACTTTATAGCTCAGTTTGAAGGTGGCAAAATAACATTTTATATTTCTGGTTAATAAAGTTGGTGTTTTTATGAATACTGAGGATACAGCTGGGTTGAGATAATCAAACTGCTTTTCAGCTAAATGTGTGCCATTTATATTCTAAAATACATATAAAATTCCTCTCCAAGAAGCACATCTGCATTTTGTTTTTCAGTTTTCATTTCCTGATACTGAAAGAAAGCCAACTGATTTTCGATTTTCTGAAATCTCTTTTAAAATGCTAGGACCACATGGATATTGGCAACCTTTTGTGCATTGTTAAGTGAAGGAATTGTCTGGAAAGGACAGCCCATTGCAAAGTTTACTGTTAAGTCCTCTGGATCTGCATCATAATTGAATGAGCAGATTCTTATTTACAAAAGAAGGATGTGCTGTGAGAACAAACAGTACACAGAGAGCCTCTTCCAAAAAGATATGGGAAAAAAACACACACATCGTCCCAAACCATCACTAAGAAGGCAATTTGCCAATATGGAATACAATCAACAAAGTGTGTCCTCTTCAAAGATTTCCCCGGCCAATATTTAAAAATGGGGAGGAAACCTTCCATATGTGAGCCACAAAGTTTAATATAAATGTGACAAAAAAAGACCCTTCCCCTCCCCCAGGTCAGAGGAATGGGGACAAAACAAAAAAGAGGGGAGAAAATGAATTTAACACAAAGAAATTAAGCTTGCCATAATGTCTATGTTTCACGCTAACAGCCTGCTCCATCCTGCTGTGTTGACCATAATGCTCTATCAAAAGTACTGTCAGGGGCTCCTGCTGAGTGGCTAATTAAAACAATTACAAAGACAAAGGAAGTATCAGTGGCATTCCAAGCTGCAAACAAAGAGATAAAGGGAGAAATTATCAATGGTTGATCTCTTCAGCCATAGTTTTTGAAGTGGGAACTATTGATCCCCACAAATGAAAGAAGTTCCTCATATTCACAAAAAATGTAGATGTGTGTTTAATTTGGACTGGCTATATTTTTGACATGTGGAAGATGCCATGTATGAATAATTGCAAAGGTACAACTCATACTTATATTGCATTTAAATATATATTGCAGTTTGTGGAATGTCACAGAATTGAGCATGTGGGAATATTGATTTATTCTCTAATTCCTGAAATGGCTTACCTTGAAAAAAAAAAACGGGGGGGAGGGTTGCATTTCCATGGAGCTGATTATGAAAATAATTTAATATTTTGAGGAGGCAAACTATTGTTGCTATTAGAATGTTTTGAAATATTTCCATTATGTTAGGGACATCTGAGAAGGGATTAAAAAAATCAAGATTGAGGTAGTGATGGTATAAGGCAAGCCCCACCCTTTTAACTTTGCAAGATACATATAAAATGGAGGGAGGCAGTTCTGCCATCTTGACTTCTTCACTAGACAATAACCACAGTAGTACCTCATACTGCAGTACAGTATCTGTGGCTATCCTGATCTGAAAATGGCCCTTGGGAAGATTTCCTTCCTGACTTTAAATGAGTCATGGCAATCTCTAATCCACTTACCCTGGAAACCATTTTGCTCTGCCTGAGTTTGCCTGATGGATCCTGTGAACCAAGGGATTTTGACTGGTGGAACTCAGGAAGAAAGCATTTTCCATCATGGAAATCAGAGATCAGATTGGCCGCATCCTTGTTGGCTTCCCCTCAGTCTCTGAAAATATGGCTCTGTGCTCAAGCCTCGAACCCTAGAAGTGGGATGAAACCCATTGCTTGGACATGTTGAGCACTGGAGCATGGCTTTGCCGTTGTTTTTCAGCTGTTTTATATGTTTGTATATGCTTATATATTTTTTTTTTAATATTGTGAGCTGTCCAGAGTCATGACCAGTATGTCATATGGACAGCCATATAAACCCAGTAAATAAATAATCTTGTCCCTAATCTATGAGTGAGATAGTCAGTTAGTTCTATCAGTGCTAAAGTGGTATTTTTTTTACACCCCAGCTTCAGGGATCAATTGATTGGTCTTGCACCCCAGTATTGAGAGGGAAGTCAGGTGGCTGACACTGACTGAAAGGCAAAACAAAGATTGGCGATGAATACAGCAAGTTTGATGCTGGTGGAGTTTCCTGCTGACTCAGGATAGGCGCATAAGTACTAATTTTTTGGCAGTGAGGAAAGGTTGCAACGAATGGTAGTGTTTCTCAACTTTAGCAACTTTAAGCTAGGCTGGCTGAGGAATTCTGGGAATTGAAGTCCACAGTCTTAAAGATGTCAAGCTACATAAACATGGTTTTAAACCAGGCCTATCAAACTGGCAGCCTGCAGGCCAAATGTGTCACACACAGGCAAAAAAATATGAAGGTACCTCACAGTACATCACGTGGCACAATCAAGTTTCACACTCTTGTTTTAGACTATAGGTAGTCCTCAACTTACAACCATTCATTTAGGGACAGTTCTTCAGTTACAATGGCACTGCAAAAAGTGACATGACCCATCTTCACACTTAGGACCATCACAGCATTCCCCAAACCCAATCAAAATTCAGGCAAAATTCAGCCAACATATATTTAATGTCAATGATCACCATTTGTGACCTTCCTAGCTAGCTTCCTGCAAGCAAAGTCAATGGGGAAAACCAAATTCGCTTACTGACCATGTGATTCACTTAACAACTGCAGTGATTCGTCTATCCATGGCGGCAATAATAGGTAAAGTCAAGCATGACTCAGTAACAGTGTTATTTAATAGCAGAAATCCTGCCAATTGTGGTCCTAACTCAAAGACTATCTGTATTTCCCTAACCTATCAATTATGTGCCGAACATCTGATCACCTACTCCTGGCTTACTGAATACTGTAGAAATTCAGTAATAAACTTGCTTACTGAGTGTAAATATATTAAATACAGTACTGATGTAGTTCATGACTTAAAAATGAACCATTCTGTTTACAGAGCAAATGCATGCTCTTACAGGGAAAAGAAAAAAAAATTGAATGGGAAAATAAAGTCTGCCTTCCGCCCCCCCTCATATTCTCAAACTGTTATCACCTCTATTATTTGCCAAACTGCTTTCATCATACCAGGACTGAATAGCAAAGGATTAGTTTGTTCAGTGAATCAGCACAAACTAAGCAGTGGAACTATCATGAACTGGGTGGGCCCAATCTGTAATTGGACAGGGAGTGCAAATCAGCTGGTCTTTTAATCATGTCTGCACCAATGAGTCAAATAGTCCAATTAGCCAAGGAGCAACTTCACCTAGAGTAACAATAGTTCTTTCTCTCCCTCGTTATGGATGCAAATAACTACAGCTATGATTCTTTTCTGGGAAGAACACTTTCTGAACATAGTCAGCAGCCATAAGATTGTGCCCTAAAGTGGAAATGACAGTTAAAACAAAGGTGGAATAGAGTATGTTAGCATGTAATGTAGCTCAAACTTAAATAAAGTTTAGAAGTGCTGAAAAATTAACAACTGATAGAAAAGTCTGCCAGTTGACTAAGTAGATAATGATTTGCATGAAAATACCCTGAGGAAAGTGTGCATTATTTTACAGGTACACTAACATATACTGCATGGCTCATTTTTTTTCCACAGAGAAAAATCTGTTAACACAATTTGAAAGCCAATTTTTATATTGGTAATGTTTTTGCTAGTTGCTCGACAGGGCTAGAGAAGCAGAGAGATGGGAAAATTGGTGTGATACTTTATGAGCTTGCCAGCAGGTGGGGAAGAGGTCCTGTAACGGCAATTTTCAATCGATGGATTACTTTGCATTTTGGGATTGTCATGGGTGTTAGGTGTAAAATAACCCTTCTTTTTTCTCTTTCTTTGATAGCTGATGGCATTATTTTGGGCAAAAGAGACCTGTAAAACAGAGCTCAAAAGAGAAAATATTGCAATGTGTAAAAAACATACTGAGATCTATGCAAATACGAAAGAAGGCCCATGTATTCTCTTGTGGATTATACCTGTCAATCACCCATCCTTCTGAGCATCAAAACACACTGATGATTGAGAAATCATTGGTAAATATAATTTCCCCTGAAATTATATGTGCTGAAAAAAATCAGAATAATATTTGATGGCAGCAAAAAAACTCTAGATTGTATTTTTATGCTGCCATCTAATGAACAATTTGAACGATCTAGCACCATATATATTTTTAGTTCAGTGACAATAAACTGTGCTACAAATTAGGCCTAACACATCCTCTTAAAAATGTTGAAGTTGCAAGCTCACTATCAGTATAAGCTTGCCAACATTTTTCCTTCTCTCTGTAACATCTCTGTCTATGTACTTGTGTTCTAGATTTGCTTTAGTTTTTATTTCTCAGTCTTTGGTCCTAGCAACTCCTTGCAGCTCCTAGTCAATTACTAACCCCACCCACTCCTGCTTAACTTCCCAATATAATCAAAGCTACCTAGGTGTTGTTACCACCTAAGAGAATAGTTTTATTAGAACCAATCAAAATGGTTATGAGAGATGGTGGAAATGTTTGAATTTGGCAGACTTTGCAGTGAGTGAAGCTTTTGTTAAGAATTGCAAAAATTAACCATGATCTTTCTTCTGGGAGGTTGAACTTTTATAAAGTGGGTTTCAAAATGGAAGCAGGACCTTGAATTAATCAGTGATAGCTGTTGCAGTGTCTGGTTACACCAAACATCCAGAGACAGAGAATAATTTGTTCCCCCACCAATGTCTGTAAAAACAAATTTGTTCCCCATGCGTTCCCTACCATAAACACTTCCCTACTGTAAACACTCGGCTATTCCAGTCTCAATAAAGCTCTTTTTTAAAGGTATGTGTTGAAGCTGTTAATAAGATCTGCAAAACTCTATGTGAGAGGAATCATTTATAAGTATAAGTTATGTGTGTTTATCTCCAGTCACAGTCTCATGACTCTCAGCAATGTATAAGTTGTGGGGAGAAAAGTGAAAAGATTCATGATAAGATTAAAAAATAAAATGTAGAGGGAATAAAAACAAAACAATCATATTCATCCTGACAGCAAATATAAATAGTAAAAGATGATGGAGTAGGTGAGAAAAGAGCAGAACTACTGTAAGACAAGACTTCCAAATTCTTTGTGCAGCCTGGTAAGATATTGTAGTTGATGCATTCAAAAGCTACTGAGAAGTCTTAAAGGACTATAAGAGAGGCATAATGTCCCCCTCCATGAACCATAAAAAGTTATCCAGAGAGCAACCTAAGCTATCTTACTTCCATGTCTGGGTCTGAACCTTGACTGAAGATTCCAGGCAATTTATTTATAGTTATTGTATAAATACTTGTTGATGAATGCTTGTTTTTTTTCTTGTGTTTTGTCCTGAACCATGAAGCCATTTTAATAAGTATTTCTTCTCAAGTGTTGCATAATTGATCCACTGCCACCAAGAAGCTTCCCTGTAGGAAAAGGTTGAAGGCTGATCTGTATTTATTAAAAGGCATATTTATGACATTGGTCTCCATTTCACTTCCCTAGCCCACCTAAATATTTTACCCCACTCCATTTTGGCATTCTTTCTTTTCCTCTCTCTTTGGAATAGGTGGATGCATTTCCAAATAAAACTATGAGTTGAAATCATTAGTCACTTATTTTTTTAAAAATGCAGAGGCAATCAATATGGGGCCAAAAGCAATCTTAAAAGGTCAGGGATTAGTTCTTTACTTTGCAAAAAGCTGGGATCCCATTTTTGAAAAATAGAATATTCTAAAAATAAACAACTCAGAGGCTACTTTTCCAAAGGTCTCTTAAACCTTGGTCTGACCTTTTTTTAGTTTATGATCAAATCAAAACATATTTTAACTGTATGATTAATAGGGTGTGATGATCACTTAAGATTTACTTTGATGAATCAAGTCAATTTACATGTTTATGTTGAGTCAGTTGGATTTGAATCATCACTCTGAAAAAAAGTGTATCTGTGTGCATGCTCAAAACTCCCCAGAATCACTGAGTCAATTGAAAGGACCAATTTGGCTGAGTGAATCCATTCAAAGGGATAATTTGTTTGAAGCTTCACAGAGTCCTAGGAAACAGGAACCATACCTTTAGAAAAAGTGGAAAGGTTTAATCAAAAGGACAGTTTATAGCTAAAGCTAATGGGTGATTGCTGTAGTCCAAGATACTTGATGGCAGGAAGATGGCATTGCGAGTTCTAATTTTGACTAGAGCAGTTTCCAGACTGTTATTCTGAATATCTGGAACCTTTGTAATACAAAATATTCATCCCAGCACAGTGTTATGTAGTATGAAAAGCATACTGAAGCATATCTTGCAACCTTATAAAGTTATATATAGTGCAATGTATTCCTGTTAGAAATGTAAATTGGCTAATGTTAATCAAATTAAAAATGATCATGGAACAATGCAAGAAATAATGCAGAAAATTGTCAGACTATGTTTAGATAACTTTATTCACAATAATTTTGTTTGATGGTTTATTCCCCAGGGAAACGATACCTTTAGCATAGAGCATAGTCTTACATAATGAAATCAATATAAAAATATGAAGACCACACTCAAGAATCCCAACAAAAGGTAGACTACAGTTTGTGAATATTACTAAAGGCCATATATGTCATGTCCCTATTGGAGTCTGACTAAGAGAGAGAGGGAGGGGGGAGGGAGGGAGAGAGAGAGAGAGAGAAGGAACAGCCAATAGGGAGTGGGAGGTGTGGCTCTGGAGGTTGTGGAGGAGGGTGGGGAAGGGCAAAGGCTGGCTGGGCATTCAGAGGAAGGCCCAGGCCCATTCTCTTTTCATCCTAGGGCACATAGGGAGGACCGGATAAGGGAGAAACATGAATGGTGTAGTCTACGGGGGAGGAAAGGGCCTTGATTCCCTTCACGGGCTGTAGCTGTGAGGACTGTTTAAAAGGACAAACTGCATGGGCTAGTGCTGGAAGCAAAGTGTGAAAATATTTCTATTGTCAGTTTTTATCTGAGTCCTTCCCAGTGTGCGTATTTCGATATCTGTGGACATCTTCAAGCCCTTATCCTGCCTTATCTCTTTAATTTTTCAGTGTGGTTTGTGTTTTTTTTTTCTATTTATAATTTATATGTATTTTGAGTTTGAACAGAAGTTCTTCCTTTTCGCAACTCTTTGTGGGGGAGTTTTTGCTCTAGCCAATGATAATTGGACCTTTAAAGCCAAGTTGAAGGAATTAAAAGGACCTCACCTGTTTTTGTGACTTGGTTGCTTTTTTATCTCATCCCGGGTCATCACAATATATATGCATTTCTGGCTCATTAAAAATATGTTGGAGATATTTTGGGTCACATTAGCCAAGTACTTCAATCCTTGAAGTACTTAAAAGACACAGGTAGGGAAAAGAAAAGATGACCTCAGTTTTAAAAAGTTCCTCTTCCTTGTTTAATATAACAAGAGTCCTGCATAAGAAATATTTATTAATCTTTGCAATTGTGTAATGCATCCATACCGTAGAATTGTTGTATTCTTTTCCTCTTACTTTGGTGGACTTCAAGTCCTTTCTTATGTTTTATCTTTCATTTGTTCTGGAGGGGAAATAGTTTTCACATTTATTTTTAGATTAGCTGAAAATGGTGCCAAATAGAGAAGGCCTGTAGAATTAGGTGGATTTAAAGAGCCCTGTAAGATAACTCAGTTGACAAGAACTTCTTGTCTGTCCTCAATATAGGAAGTAGGAGAAGTGTTAAAAGCAACATAAAAGCTTCCTCTTCTTTTTGTGGCCTCCAAGCTACTGGAAAAGTGAGAACCTGTAGGTCAAGTCTGCTAGTGACATCTTAAGGCTGAGACTAGAACTGTTGCATTGTCTCACTTAGCAGTTTGCTCTTCGTGCACGTTTGAGCTGCCAAACCAATATTTGCAAGATTCAGTATGATAGTACTGTTACTAAACAATTGCATAAACTTTATGAAGCTTGTTATTTATGCATTCATTTTAAAAGAAAAACAAACCTACGTTTAGAAATTAGTAAGGTGTATATTTATTTAGAACAATTAGTACAGTGATGTATGCAACTCTGGAGTTTGTATTCTTGACCCTCATCAAACCATGAAGATAACCTTAAATTAATTTATGAATCTGCCAAATATGCAAGTGGAAAAGAGGTTGCCATAAAAATGTCACCACTTCTTAACTAGTGACATCTCCACGACCTTTTTGGTAGCTGGAAACAAGCAAACAACAAAAAATGTGTTCCTCAGTTGGCTTTATAAGATATATTGGAATACTGCTACTGTAATATTAGTGATAATTGTAACTATTGCTATTCATTGAAATGGTTCATTAACTTTCAACACTAATATTGGATTCACATTTCCACTTTATTTAGTTAGGTGGAAGAGGTAGAAGCAAGAATGGTTTGCATAAAAGAAAGGCATATAGTGAATGATGTTGGTGTAAATTGGACTTTCCTTATTTTATGCTCACTACTCTTACTCTGCTTCTGTTCCTTGTGTAACTTTGCTTACCCAGCAAAGAAATACCAAAATGAGTATGTATTTATGTATGTATCTATGAATGTATGAATGAATTAGTCACACCCTGTCTGAAGTATTATGTCCATGTCTGAATACATCTTAAGCAAGATTGAGATCAACTGGAACAAAGGAGTTGGAGAATTGGAAACCAAGTTTCCTACATAGAGACTGAGAGACATTTTCAGCTTTGAGGAAAGACAAGTTAAAAGTAATGTGATAGCCATTCTTAACTGCTGAAAAATATCACAAAGATGACCACAAAAAGTTTTCTAGTGTTTCTATATGTAAGACAAAGAATAATGGATTTAATTTACTTATGAGTCCATAATATGATGCAATCTTATATAATCCTATATAACATTAGAAAATATATTATCTACAGTAGAACAGGGTTGAACTATGGAATCCTTGATGCTCTCTGAGCCGGGTTATTTGTTTGCAGATGTTTTGATGATTCGTTATCTACCTAACAAGCATTGATAATGTTATCTAATCAAGTAATGAAATCTCTGCATGTAAATAACCAAGCTCAGAGGACACCACGGATTCCACAGTTCAACCCTGTTCCAGATAATACATTTTCTAATGTTATATAGAATTATATATGATTATATCAATTAATTAATGGAATAGCTTGTCTCCCGGAGTTGTGGGTGGTCCATCACTGAAGGTTTTCAAAAATAGACTGGACAATCATTTAACTGGGATGGTATAAGCTCTCCTGCCTTGAACAGGGGATTGGACTAGAAAATCTCTGAGATCTTTTCAGACCTATTTTTCTATAGAAAGGTTGTAGTTTCTGATTATTATTTTAAGCATCAATTTATCAAAATGTCAAAACCTATCCCTTGGTGACTTGAATCTCTAGTACTTATTCCAAAATGAGATGACAGCTGTTTCAGAAATGGTTACGAAATCAATCTTGAGCATCGTGACTTACAATATGTGAACTTTATAAGAGCTCATAAGAAAGTTTCTTTTTCCATGCTATCCATGAGCTTATTCAGTAAATTTCTTGGATTTCTAATCATTCATCATCATCTGGATCAATATAAAGTCGCCTTGTCTCATTTTTTCCTCCTCTTTTTTAACTCATCCTTAACTTTCCATTTTTAATAAAGTGGAAATCTGAAACATTGAAAGAACTGTTTGAATTGTGCTAATGTTAAGGATGAATTAAAATTCCTAAGGACAACACCCTGGCAAGATCTGAGTCTTCCATTTTCTTGTTATGGCTAATAAGGTATCCATTCGACAACATATAAAACAAAACTGGGGTAAAATTGCAAAGTCCATAGCATTGCAAATCTTGGTGTTTTCCATGAAGAACTCCTGCAATGTATTATCCATAGAGTTTATAAGCTTTCAACCCAGCATATTTTTGCATATGGCCAGTTTTCAACTGTGGACAACTTTCATTGGCTAAAAGTTAACCATACTATATTATGAGATGGACTTAGTTTTCTATTGCTTAATCACTTTTCTTCAAAAAAAAAAACTTTTTAAAAAACCCATTCGAGTTGAAAAATATATTTAAGCATAATGTATCACTGTGATGCAGAGCTTGTATATCACCTTTCTATTTTTTCACACTGGTTATCTTTCCTGTTTATCTATAGAACTATGTACAGCCTCTAGATTAATAGGCTGGCCATCACGACATAAACATACCAGTTTCCTACAATCAAATAACCAATGCATCAGGTTCTGAAAAAGTGAAAAGCAGAGAGTGTGGTTAGACAACCTAATTGTGGCATTATGTTCCTGTGTGGGAGTTCACTGCTCTTGTAATAGACCGGCATAGTGTGGGCAAAACAATTGTTTCTGGCACCTTTGTGCCAAATACTTTTAATTGATAAGAGTGCTGTAATAGCGTGGGTGGCATCAGCACTGAACAGCATTTTCATCTGAAATCTTGATTGTGGATTAGCACACCAAAACATGCTAAAAATGAGATTCCAGTCCAAATAAAGCTGAATCTTTTCATTATTCCAGGCCATTATATATTTTCTTAAATTTGTTTAATATAGGCATTCTAGATAATTCATCTTCTGATTCACTTTGCAGGGTGTAATGTATTCTCCAGTCTGTCTTCCTAACAATATTTCTTTCAAAAATATTTTGTTCTAGATCTCTTTTAAATTATTTTTGAACTGTGTGAGATAGGAGGTTAGTTTTCATTAGTTTCTATGAATTAGTAGATACTGTGTCTCTTACTAGTGGCAACATTTTCAGAATAATGGAACTCATTACGCACATTTTTTTTTCACGTTCAACATTATCTTTATCTAGAGCAGGTGAGAAACACTTGTGGGCAAATGTCTGTAGTGATAGTCCTCCCTTTTCACCCCAGCTTGACTTTTTTTGAGCTTTACTTTCAGTACACACCCCGATAGCTGAGAATAACCATAAGTTTAAAAAGCCAAATTAAAGATTCGTTGGGTCAGGCAGGACTCCTGGTGACTCTCTGTACATGCCTATATATGTAATCGTAACAATAAATGATTTGTTGTTATTTTATTTTAGGACGGTTGTGGCTTTCCCTGCCAGCAACAATGGGTATCTCAGGGGCTTCAAGTATGAATCAAGTTTGATCCTGCTTACCATTTTCAAGATCAGCCAAGGGTGGTGAGAGGCTACCATTGGCTATGATAAGCAAAAATGATGAAGTGTATATGACTTTCATGTCCCCTTTTCTGACTGTTGAATAAGAACAGAGAATAGAGAATGAAGTTATGTGAAAAAAATAGTATAATACCTAAGAAAAAAAGCTTCACTGTAATTTGTACCCTGTTGTTATTAAATTTGATGAAATACTGCAGTGAGCAGAGATAATAATGAATCATTTTAGAGACAGATGATTTTAAAGCAAAAAAAAAAAAATGACAACTCATTTATTTATGCAATTTATATACCACCTTAATCCTAGTAGACTCTAGGCACTATACATATACTAATAAATTAAAACAAATACCAGCAATACTAATCATAATACAGACAATAAACATTAACAATAGTGCTAGTCACTGCACATTAATTCATTCCTGAAGGATTTCTGGAATTCTCAAGTTTTTACAAGTTTCCAGAAGGCCATGAGAGTGAAAACCATCCAAGAGGAAGCTGTCCCAGAAAAGAGCCCCAACAGAGAATAACCTGTAACTTCACAACCCTCTCACACCTCATAAGGACTTTAGCAAGCATTCTCTGGCTACTTGGACTGGGTGGGAAGGATCTATCTGGGAAAAGCAGTTCTTGGGGCTTTAACAGCAACCAACACTTTGAATTGCATCCAGAACATCTAAGCTCCGGCAGCAAAGGTATACTATGGCAGTAGCATGAGTGCATGTTGATCAAGATCAATACAATTCTAGTTTCTGGGTGATCTTCAAGAGCAGTTTCATGTATACTGAATTAACTGAGACAGGTAAGGGCAAGTTTGATGGTTCTCGTGCTCAAGATATTTGGAGCTGTAGCTAGAATTGGGCAAAGGCTCTCTAATCTATGGCCTCTGCTTGCTCTTGATTTTACCCAAGAGGTTGTAGGCTTTTTTTTTTTTTCCGAAGAAGCACAAAAGCAAGTGTTAAAGTTTGAATTGTCCTGGAATCACTAAGCTTCTGAAGCAACAGTTCCTCCCATCTGCTTGGTTCACTCTGAATCAACATTTTAATTTCTCCTTTCCAAGTTTTGACAGTTTCCAGGCACAGGGAGATATCTGTATCTCCCACTGGGCTTGGAGTGGAGATACATGGTTGAGTATAATCTGCCTATTGATGATCTCATACCCCAAACTGATGGATTATTTCTTACAGCAGCTTCATATAGACATCAAAAAGGATAAGAGGCAGACTGCAATCCTCGGATAGCTCATGCCACAACAACTGAAGATCTGACCCCTGCCTCTCTCTGACCTCTGATCTGATCTGTCAACCCAGGAACCTCATAGTAATGGTTACTTTCAAATCCCAGTGCAAACTGTCCACAAGAATGACCAATGCGATTTCTATTCCATCTAACTCATATCCTCCAAAAATTTCTGTAATTTTTACTCTACCATTTTCTTAGTAGTCTTTCCCACAGAGGAAGATTGGAGATATGGGCAGACCAGCAATGCTTTCAGAATGGCCAAAACTTCCACCTGTAATAAAACTGAGTTCAGGAAGAGATGTTGCAACGAAGCTGGAAGGACAGTACTATGTAGCATCTCTAAAACTGACCCTTTGGCTTAATCTCACAAAGAAGGTCTTAGATTTAACGCAACATACAAAACATGGCTGAACAGATTTCAGCAAGAGAAATTCCTTCCTTTCATCCAGCCAGTTCTTGGTGGCATACATCAGGTCTGGTCTTTCATCCACAATTACATTATCAATGAGGTTACGTTATTATAAATGGATCTGGCATTCAAAAGCACCCTTCCAAGCCTTGGCACCCAGTAAATCAGATGCCCAAGAATTAAGATTTAGGAACATTAGCATCACATTTCCAATTTCCCTGTTAGCATGGCTCCCTCCCACTCCCCCCCCCAATACTTCTTGACTATCTTCCTACTAATTCCTAATTGAGAAGAGAAGCAACCTGGAATTAAGGAGAAACTTCCTAATAGGATGATTAACCAGTGGAACAACTTGCCTTCAGAAGTTGTAGATGCTTCATCATTGGAGGTTTGTAAGAAGTTTGGACAGCCACCTATCTGAAATGGTACCAGGTCTCTTACTTGAGCAGGGGGTTGGATTAAAAGACCTCCAAGGTTCCTTTCAGCTCTATTCTAATTGGTTTTTGTCTTGTATACTCAGTTCCCTTTTTCTAAACAGACCAGACAAAATTCTCAGTGCATGTTACAGTTCATTCTCCCCTTTATCAACTATCCTTACTACACAACTCATTCAACTTCTCTGCAATCCGAATTCACCCAGTTCCTTTCACCTCTAACGACTATACTTCTGATCCCATTCCCAATTTCCCAAGTGGTTTTCACTCAGGCCAGAATCAAAGTACTCTTGCTCCAGGGAACACATCCTTTCTAAATCTCTGTTCCTCAGAGAGCAAAACACGTCCTTCTTCTTCCCCCGTTTTCTCAACCTTCTACAATTCTACAATTCCATTTATGAAGCATGGCTGCACTCAATCTTCTTCTACCAGACTCACCTATTCTCCTCTGTGGTCACTATGATATACAATATTGCAACCCAACATTCTGTTTGTCAGGTGTTTTACCCTACTTCATCTTAGTTCTTCCTGCTTTTTTTAAAAAATATAGTTTACTAAGTTGTAAACCTGTAACTTAGGAGCAGTGAAGGAGCTGATGAGTATTATAAATTGGTAGGGGTGATAATTTAGTGACAGTATTTACTTTGTAAAACCAAAGAACCCATGATCTATAGATAACACTCAAAATGCTAGGGAAACCTCCTTCTAGAACAAGAATGGTGCTTGGTCTTCGAATGTTCGAATACAGGAAAAAAGCTAGTGAGCAAAATAGAAAAACAACTCTCAATATAATTTAACTCACATTTAAATAATATATTAACAGTATTACTCTTCTATCACATATTGGCTATTTCCTCATTTCTCTCATATTACAACGGTAATGGGATAATAAAATTAATTAGCCTCTTGGGACCTCATCTAAAACTTTCCAATATCATTTGTAGCACTGGAGTCTCTGACTGTTTATCCCTTGCCTTAGATGGATTACAACTTTTGCCTGATACAAGACAATATTTTTAACTTTTCACTGAAAAATCAGTCATTTGTTTTATACAAACAAAACCTATATAGATTTGTATGCATGTATAAACATTTTCTTGTCTACATGCAACATCTTCAACCTACTCCATTTCTAAAATAATGGAAACTTAAATTTTAACTAGTCCTGTTATTGTTTACTGAAGAAATCTTGGTACCTTAGTGGGATGTACCCCAGGAAGTGTTTTCTTTTCTAAGCTAGCATTCATGTACATGTATTGAAACAAAACAGTTCAATTCACTTTTTTGCAGGAAATACTCCTCAGACATACAATACCTGTTCTTTAATCATGTCCTTCCTCTCAAACTTCAGCTTGAGTTCTAGCACCATCTACAGGTGACAGAAAAATTTGCCACTAGCCTTCACATACACACCACAGAAATGGAATGCATTTCTTCCCATAAACTGCATATAATCTGGAAAATCACTTTATCAAGGTGTTCTACTATAATAACTGAACGTTGCCCAGCACAGTGAGAAATGCTAGACAAACCCTATATCTGCCTGCAACTTTGGATATGTTCCCAGTACGCTGTAGTATATAAAGGACTGAGTTGGGCTCAATGGAACAAACATATGCTGTGCAGTCCTATCTAATTGTTATGGTTACACTATTTAAGATGCTTTATTGTATGCTGCAGAAATGAAGGCAACCTTCAAACAAAACCACGATTTCAAAATAGTTTTTGCTTCCACTAAACAGTGAGTGTCCCACTTTTTGTGTGTTAAGATGTCTCCCCATCCCTTGGCAACACTCTGCTCTTGCTTCTCCCAAGTGAAAAGTGACATCTATTTCCCATAAACCAACTGGTGTAAGAAGATAATAAGTGCATTCCATGCTGTCATAGACCTGGTTTAGGGTAATGTTCAACTGTATCCTGTAGGTGTCACATCTGGAAAAAAAGATGATCCCTGATATATGTGGAGCTTGCCTACTTTCAACTGAGACACAACAAAATTGGTCTGCTTCAGATGGTTCAGATGTATTGTAGACCATCCGCACCATGTATTGTGAGCTTCAAAAGCTGGTCCCCCTAGTCTTGATATAGAAATCAGATATTCAAAAAGTAGTAAACTGCCTTGAGCCACTTAAGCTGCCTACTTAATACTGTCAACAACTGATATTTTTCTCCCCACTTTCCTCCATGACAGACTTGATTGTTATATGTCAAAATGCTTTTGAAGACAGAAGAACAAAGCCACTTTGGGGAATTATATTGCAACATTATAGCCAGCTATTGTTCTTTAGCCCATCTAAAGTCATTGATCACACTGGAGAACAATCCAGCAGTAGATTACAATGTAAGACTGTTATCCTAAGTATTAAAAATGCATAATTTATACATTTAACACGATTTTAAGGTCTGAGATATGAAAGAAAAAAAAAAACGGAAAAAAAGGAAAGGGGAGGAGAACCCAAGAGCCAATGAATAATTTTCAATGGTTCCCATTACAACTAGTTTTGAAGATTGACAGCATTTCCTACGCAGTCTGACTCACTGGGTATTTAAACCTAGAACAAAGTTGGAAAGTTATGCTAAAGAGACATTATTTAAGCATGACAGATATTGTTATTAGACCAAACTAGAGATTTAGACCTGAAAGCGATATAAATGAGTCTCATACAACAGGACTTAATCCCCACCTAAGAGCATCTATTTCCACCACAATCCATCCTTAAAGCCATCAGTATCAACATATTTCTCACGAATGCAAACTATGCTCATTTTCGAGAAAGGGGCACCAGGCTGACCGTGCCTGCTTCACGTAACAGCCTCCTCTTGAATGCACTCTAGGACTAAATGGAGCAAAATGACTTTTTCAGCCTCCAGTCTAATCTGGTATGGAGTCTGCAGGACACAACAAACTCGCATGAGCTCCACTTTGGATGATGGAATAGGTTTGCTTTGGCACATTGGAATGAGAAGAGGATGAAAAGATTGGTGGAGCTGATGCTCGCACAGAGATGTTCTGCTCTTCAGCACTGACCACTGTCACTTCTTCTGCCCCTTCTTGAATTAAAGCATTGAGCCCTTCCAAATCTGAGCAGCTGATCCCTGTGCCATTGATGAAGGCCTGGTTAGCTGAGACCTCATGACTGCCTACTGGAATGGTAGAGATCAGGGTCTGGTTTGATCTGCTGCCATCAGCTTGGTTGTGAGTTGTGAGAAGGACTGTGGGTTGACTGACCGAAAGGCTTTCTGCTGAAGACCCAACAGGAAGGGGTGGAGCCAATAAGCTCACCTGCTGCAGTATTTGCAGCTGGTTATTACTGGACAGATCATCCTGATTCTGAGCTATTAAGGTAGGAGACACAATATTAACTTGACCTCCTTGTTCCAAGCTGCTGCCTTGGGGTAGCTGATGCCCAACAATGATCTTGACCTGCCCTTCCCCATAGGGGGAAGCGTGCAATGGCATCTGAAGATGACTAACAGTAATAGAAGTATCATCTTGTGGGGTGGGGTCCATCTGGAACTGTAAGACAGCCAGCTCAGAAGTTTTAGTTCCATTATATTCAACATGCTGCCTTTTATGGCTCCTCAGAGAGTCCTCCCGGACAAAGGAGGCCTCACAGAGATCACATCTGAAAGCTTTCCTGGCCTCCAGCTTAGCAACTTGTCTGGAGTTGCCTTCCTTTGACCGATCTCCTTCCCCTTGACCTGATATTGTTTCTCTGGCCCTGATCTTATCGGGATGGGTTTTCTTGACATGGGTGGTCAAATTGCTCCGTTGCTTGGTATCAAAGCGGCAGAACTCACACTTGAAAGGGCGATCCTTGGAGTGGATCCTCTCGTGTACTTTGAGGGTCGCCTTGTTGGAACAGGAATAGCTGCACTCCGAGCATTTCACGGGCTGCTCGGGCTGGTGGATTCGCAGATGCTGACGGAGACTTGTCTTATTCCCACACTGGAACTTGCAGACGAGGCATTTGAAGGCATTCTCCATGTTGTGCTTGATGCGGATGTGAGACTTCAGGTTACCTTTCATGGCACACCGGACCTCGCAGAACTCACATTTGTAAGGCTTCTCCCCTGTGTGCACACGCATGTGCCTCTTCAAGTCAGAGTTGATTTTAAATTTGGCAGAGCACAGACGGCACTGGAAAGGAGCATCTCCTGTTTGGGAGACAAATGTTTGCAAGGGCAATTATTTGCATGTCAGGGATTCCGCTTAATTCTAGCCAAATGAAACTCGTGATACTTACTGACAAAGTAATTGGAAAACTATGTATTCATCAGGGCTATAGAACACTTTGAATTCCACAGTGGTACTTTTAGGGCCAGTGTTTTTCAATCCCAGCCTCTTTAAGATGTGTGGACTTCAACACCCAGAATTCCTCAGCCAGCCAGCATTCTGGGAGTTGAAATCCACACACCTTAAAAGTTGCTGATGTTGAGAAATATTGCTTTAGAGCAGGGCTGTCAAATATGCAGCCCATGAGCCACTTGCCTCACACTCTGGCCATGCCCACGTCTGGCTTAGCGCGAGGGGGAAAAGTCCAGATATGTCATGTGACACTGCTGTGACGCCTCAAGTTTGACATTCCTGCTTTAGAAGATTTGAGGGTACATATCTAGCCCATTCACCCTTCTTCAAACCACACACAAATGCTGGAATTGGTGGTATTGCCTTTGTGCCATTACATGTCCCAAAATACCCCCGATGAGACTGCAATTCCCAGAATTTCCAGGTGACAGTAAACAGGCTAGCTAGAAATGTTAAAAGTTTTTTAGTACTAGCTTGGGAAGTGTGTCCTTTAAAGCAGCGGTCACCAATCGGTGGGCTGTGAGAAAATTTTGGTGGGCCGCAGAGAAATCTCACCCTCAGACCATCCCCCCCCCAAAGCAATTAATCCAGGCTGCACAGAAACAAAAGGCTGCGCCGCCCACATGGCCTGTGGGAACCCTCCCCGCCCACTCACTCCTTACCCAGCAAACTTACCTGCTAAATTGTTATTTTTTCCTTTTTCCGACCATCATCTGTTCTGCTGTGTTGGGAGATTTAGATTAGCTAGGAAGCAGGAAATGGTTGAATTTCTTGCTTTCTAGCTAGTCTTTAGGTCTTCGGCTCCCTTAGGACTGAAGGTTCTATTATTCAGTGCAGACTCACGGCAAACAAATTTTATGTGACAGACTCAAGTAACCGATGGCAGATAGATAGATCACTGAATGATTCTGTGAGCAACTCAATCTGCCTGCCTGTTTGCCTGATTTTGGGTCAAAGTTGCTCTTTTTTTAAATAAAAAAAATCAATATTTATATAAATATTTAAAATATTTACATACAAGCCATGCCCAGCCAGTCACATGACCACCAAGCCACACTCACAAATTAGGCCACGCCCATAGATCCCTGGGATTTAAAATTATGAGTTTGGTGGTCCCTGAGGTCCAAAAGTTGGTGACCCCTGCTTTAAAGCATATCTTGTTTAGAGCAAAAGAAATTGTATTTAGAAATTTGTTTTGGGTAAAGCTGCTTTTCGAAAGACCTAGCTTTCATTGATCCATTTACTGATCTGGTATATAGGCCTTTGTTTATTTAGTTGCTACCTTACTGGAAAAATTGCATTCAACTGTTGATTAAAAAAATAAAGTACACTACAAAGAGAAGTTTTATAGAGAAAAATGCCAGTGTAAAAAGACAAGCGAACTCTTTGTCCAACAAAGTATTGATAATTTTTGCAGCACACCGACAGCTATTATGAGCTCCATCTTGTTAATAAACTATGGTTATTGTTAATACTTAAACAAACAAAAAATACTATTGATTTACTGTTGCTTTCCGTCATTTGAACAGCTTGGGTATTGGTTGGACCCCCCACCCTCCCTTGTACACACACCACAAGCTGAGTAAGACACAGGATGCTATTTAAAACAGAAATAAAATATAGGCAGCTCCCTAATACAGTGAATTTGTTATTCTTTAATAACTGTGACACATGAAGCTTAATTTACTTCACAAGTTAATATTTTATAGATTTTCATAAATGGAAGATTGTAAAAAGATGCATAATTGGTTTAGCTGGCTGTATGTTTCATTGATTCCAACTAAAGATTTTTTGAAATCATGACATGGCATGCTGTGGTAATCCAAGCATGTATTTAAAGATTAAGGCCCTCACTATAAAATGTTTATTATACACATTATATTAATGAAGTTGCACAGATTGGCAGTTCTGTTCTTTGTATTGTCTGTCTCTGCCTATTATTGCCCACACTGATCTGCTTTTTCTGAAAAACAGCTGCAGCAGTGCAAAAAGTCTCCATGTTAGGATGCCTAAATATATTGGGGAAAAAAGTAGCAATATTTAATTGCTGTCAGTGCATTTAAGATTAAGCCCAGGGAACTTTAAAATAGTTGGCTTTGGTAAACAATGGCTTTAAAAAAAGTCAAGGAGGAGCTTTAATTTTTACCTCCCAAAACGAACACAAAACGTCACCTTTAAACAGTGTCAAAGCAAGTAAAAGAAAGCTGGCTAGCTGAGTCTAAAACTCATAGGATAAAAGGCCAAAAAGGGAAGAAGGAAAAGTCTTTTGCTTTGGAGAATCTTACAAGAAACTTGGTTGTGAGAAAGAGCAGAACTTTACTAGCCAAAAATCAAGGTATCGTGGGAGAGCCCTTTAGACCAATCTGTGGGCCATGGTCCACTACCGGGTCAGGGCCTAATTGCCACCGGGCCATGTAAGTGGCTGACCAGTGTGTGCACATGGCCCAACTCATGTGAGTGTTGTTGCAGGTGCTCTTGACCCAACTCGTGCGAGCATCGTTGTGGGCGTTCGCGGCTCCACTCGCATGTGCCTTGTTGTGGGTGCTTGCGGCCCCACTCATGCAAGTGTCGCCACAAATGTTTGCACATGCTCCTCCCACAAAAGATCCCCTCTTCCCCCCTGCTCTGGGCTGCCAACCCAGAAAAGTTGGGGAACTCTGCTTTAGACAAACAACACGTGTAGCACATGAGGACTGAAAAAGTTGGGTATAAGCCCTAGAAACCTGGCTTTGTGGAAAAGCTCAGAGTCCAGCTCAAACCACTGACCTAAGATGGGGGCCTGATTGGAGAGAGGAGAAATGATAACACTGTAGGACCAACACTGGGTAGGGTAATTCCGCCCACAATTGAAAGTTTTTTAGATCGGGATCTTAAAAGAGATTTTTCTTCTTTAAGCTTCTATTTACAGTATTAATAGCAGATTCAAGCACTGAACTTATCGTGTTTTGCTTAAAAAGAGTCTACTAATACCCACAACTTGCTAAAGTTTGGCACAACTTGCTAAAGCAAAATCAAATAAAAATCCCACACTATGGTAGAACATGATGCAGGCAGTATTTTACAACGGCACTGAAAAAAGTGACCTATGGTTACTTTTCACAGTCATGACTGTTGCAGCAGCTCCACAGTCACGTGGTCAAACTTTGGACACATGGCATCTGGCATGTATTTATGGCAGTTGCACTGTCCTGAGGTCATGTGAACACTGTTCATAATCTTCCCAGGAAGCTCCCAGGAAGCAAAATCAATCAGGGAAGCCAGATTCACTTAATGACTGTATTGATTCACTTAGCAACTGTGGCAAGAAAGGTCATAAAATGGGGGAAAACTCATGGAACATCTGTTTTGCTTAGCAATGGAAATTTTGAGTTCAACTGTGGTTGTAAGCTGAGGACTACCGGAGGTAGTTAACTTACAACAGTTCATTTAGTGACCGTTCAAAGTTACGGCACTGAAAAAAGTGACTTGACTGTTTTTCACACTTACAACGGTTGCGGCATCCCAATGGTCATATGAGTAAAATTCATTTTGTGATTGGTTTATATTTATGTCCCGGTGTCACATAATCATCTATTTCTGACAAGCAAAGTCAATGGGGAAGCCAGATTCACGTAACAACCATGTTACTAACTTAACAACTGCAGTGATTCACTTAACAAATGTGTCAAGAAAGGTTGAAAAATGAGGCATATGTCACTTAGCAACATACATTTTGGGCTTAATTGTGGTCATAAGTTGAGGACTACCTGCACTGCCTTTATAAATGCCATGTCCCTGTTGGAGACTGACTCCAAGGGAGAGGAGGAACAACTGACAGGGAGTGGAAATGTGGCTCCGGAAGTTGTGGAGGAGGCTAGGGAAGGGCAGAGGCCGGCTGGGCAGTCAGAGGAAGACCCAGGCCCATCCCCTCTTCATCCTAGGGCACGCAGGGAGGAGAGGATAAGGGAGAGATGTGAATGGCATGGTCTATGGGGGAGGACAGGGCCTTGATCCTCTTCATGGGCTACAGCTGTGAGAACTGGTTAAAGGGATGGAAATGTGTATGGGCCAGTGCTGGAAACAAAGCATGGAAATATCTCTAGTCTGTTGTTCCTCTCTGAGTTTGGCATCCTTCCCAGTGTGTGTTCAGATATCTGTGGACGTTTTCAAGCCCTTATCTTGCCTGGTTCCCTTAACTGCTTCAGTGTGGTTCGTGTTGTTTTTACTCCTTATAATTTATAGGCATTTTTAGTTTAAATGGCATTTCCTCCTTTTTGTAACTGCTTGTGGGGGAATTTTTTGTCTCCAGTCAAGGATATTTGGAGCTTTGAAGCAAAGTGAAGGAATAAAAGGGGCTTTACCTGTTTTTGTGACTGTGTTTATTTTGTCTCCCAGCCTGGGTCATCACAATACAGTCTTATTATTTCTTTTTGTATACCGCCGATCACCCTTGCATAGCTTTGGGCAGTTCACAAATTTGATAAGTAATTAAAAAATAAATAAAGTCTGTTGAATTGAGTTGCATTTTTAAATGGGCATTTTTTTTCCATTCCCAAAACCATCTTAAGGTTTTCAGGGCTAAATAGACCACAAACAACTCCCCCTGCCCCGGCCTTACCGGTATGAGATCTGAGATGAACAGTGAGCTGGCTGGAATTGCGGCTGGCATAAGGACAGATCTGGCATTTGAAAGGACGCTCGTCGGAATGGATGCGCTGGTGCTTGTTTAGGCTGCTGCTCTCGGCTGCTGCGTAGTCACAGTGTTTACACTTGTAAGGTTTCACTCCACTGTGGGAGCGCATGTGCATTTTCAGCTTATCTTTTCGACTGAAACTCTTGCCGCAAACTTCACATTTATGGGGCTTGTCACCTGAGAGAAGAAATGTAAAGCACCCTGTTTTCGAGGGGATAGAATTCATCTTTTCCAAGATGAAATGGAAATTATCATTCAAGGTTTTTTTTTATCATGCTGTCTACTTTCCCTTAGAAAATTAGGGATATGTGCAGATACAGGTAAGCTCCACTTTCGAAAAGTCACAATAATTTGATTTAGGATAATCAAAGTTAGAAAGGACCTTCTAGTCCAACCCCGCCCCCACCCCCAAGCTGGAGACACTACACCATTTCCGACAAATGGCAGTCCAAACTCTTCTTTAAAGTCTCAAGTGATGGCGCTCCCACAACTTCCAAGGGCAAGCTGTTCCATTGGTTGATTGTTCTCACTGTCAGAAAGTTTCTCCTTATTTCCAGGTTAAATCTCTCCTTGTTCAGTTTCCATCCATTATTCCTTGTCTGGCCCACAGGCGCTTTAGAAAATAGCTTGACCCCTTCCTCCTTGTGGCAGCCCCTCAAATATTGGAAGACTGCTATCATGTCTCCCCTGATCCTTTTCTTTACTAGACTAGCCAAGCCCAGTTCCTGCAACTGTTTGTTGTATGTTTTAGCCTCCAGTCCCCTAATCATCCTGGTTGCTCTTCTCTGTACTTTTTCTAGAGTCTCAACATCTTTTTTATAATGTGGTGACCAAAACTGGATGCAGTTCTCTAGGTGTGGTCTTACTAAGGCTTTATAGAGTGGTGCTGCTGGCTCATATTTAGCTGGTTGTCCACTACGATTTGGTTTAAGAGAAATTTATTATTATTATTCCTAATTTCTACTAGCATTCATATCATGGAATGACTATAAAAAGGTGCAGCAGTTCAGAAAATAACACTCCCCTATCATTGTTCACCCCCATCTCAACGTCAGATTACAAATGTTTTGCTGGAAAAGGACACATATTCTAAGAAAGCTATTTCCACTGACTCAAAAATAAAATAACTTACAAATAATCCTTATGACCATTTTTCACATTGATGACCATGGTACACTTATGACCACCCTGTGGTCACATGAGTAAAATTTGGGTGCTTGGCACCTGGGCATGTATTTATGATGGTTGCAGTGCCCTCTGACCAGCAAAGGCAATGGGAAAGCCAGATTCTTTTAACAGTCATGTTACTAATTTAACAACTGCAGTGATTCATTAACAACTGCGGCAAGAAAGCTTGCAAAATGGGGCAAAATTCACTTAAACTATTTTGCTTAGCAGTGGAAATTGTGGTTGTAAGTCAAGGACTACCTGTATTCTAAAAGTCCCCGGAATGTACCTGTGTGTGTTCTTAAGTGCCGTTCCATGTCTTTCATTCCGTAAGATGTCTTGAACTGACACCCTGGAGGGAGAAGTAGAAAAAAATCAAATTAATATGAACCCATTTTAACTGTCTGTTCCTGTTCTCCTCTTTTCCCAACAACTAGTGGGGCATAATAAGCAAAGGGGTGGTGAGACACAGAGCTGACTGGGGTCTGCTCCAGGGGTGAGCTGTTACCAGTTCACCCTGATGCGAGCAAACCCGTAGCTAGTTTTAAGGCCAGTTCGGCAAACTGTAAATCCCACCCCTGGCTGGCCCCGCCCACTCATCCCTCCCCTCCCCGGAGTCCCCATGTGGCCTGTTTGGATGCCAAGTAAATGCAGGGCTTGCACGGAGGCTCGAGGAGGGTGAAAAATGGAGCCCGGGGGAAGCTGTTTTCACCCCCCTGGAGGCTTGAAGAAAGCCTCTGGAGCCTGGGGAGGGCGAAAAACGGGCCTCCCGGAAATTCTGGAAGGCTGGAAACATGCCCATTTCCGGCCTCCGGGGACGCCATTTTCGCCCTCCTGGAGGCTTGAGGAAAGCCTCCAGAGCCCAGGGAGGGTGAAAATGCCCTCCCCCCGGCCATGGTGCAGGAAGCATGCCCACCATGGCCATACCCACCCAGCAGCCAGACAGCGAACCAGTTGCTGATATTTTTGAAGCCCACCCCTGGTCTGCTCCCAATCCAATTGAACCCCAGCACCACTACCATACATGATTTTCAGATAGTATTTGCTCTTCCTGGTAAGGCAGACAGAGAACAGAAATGTTCTGTTCTCCTAAAAGTGGCTGGAAGAACATGCAGTGACTTCCAAGCTAAAATGTAGTTTCTGGTAAGTATAATAATGGTTAAAGAAATCAACAAGCTTCATGAATGAAACACCAAACCACACATCTAAAACCCTTCCCGTGCAGTGGAGGGAGATTTGAGAGAGAGAGGTGATGATGTCTTCTCACTGTCAGAAGAGAAACCTTAGCAGAGAGTCGAATTTTCCAGTTTCTTGTAGTGGAAGAAAAAGTATTTAACATTGGGATATACCTGCACAGTCTCACTGGAGCAGACGTCCTAATTAACAGGCTGCAGAAATATACCTTAGCAGAAATAAGAATGTTCAAACTTGTAATTATTTAAGAAAAAAATACAATTGGGTAGCTGCCTTGGGTATCTATAGCAAACGATCTTTATAGAATGGATTCCAATTTTCTTTGGAAGAGCAAGAGAACTACCAGTCAAAGTGATGCATTCTTGATTCCCCTAGACACCACTGCCCAATTGTTGACTACAATAAAACCAAGGGGGACTGGAGAGTGTGAATACCTGAGATCTAAAACCTTAAAACCAACTGATGCCATTTCTCCCTGGAACAGGAGGAAGGCACAGACACCTGTTGCTTTCTGTGAAACATCAATTTCATCTTAATGATGAATGACTGCTCTGGATGAAGAGCTTCTAAATTGGGAAGACTGCACTTGTCTCCCATATGACAAATAAAGTTCTGATATTTTCTATGCTGAGGACTGCTAGAAATTTGCTTTTCCATTAAAAATGCTTGAGGAATGACAAGTGTAAATGCTCGAGAACAAATGGAATAGTACCAAGATTCCAAGCTTCTCAGCATCTGTATCCTCTCTGCTTCCTACATGTACTGAGACTTTGAGGTTGGTCAAAGATGTTTTAAGAGATTTAAGCTGGGGGACCGCTAAAAAGGAAGTTGATGAATGACGTAGGATTTAGATACTATTCTTCCAGATCTGAATCCACCCAACTTTACCAGTACTTTATGCAATTGAATATGTCATATTCCTACTCTGCTGAAATGTTGGGTGAATTTCCACCCAGACTAACCTCCCTCTCATAACCTCTCTTGTGATAAGAAAATGTTAGATATTTATGAGATGTGGCTACATTTATCTGTCAACAGAAAAAGGGTGTTGGTACTTACCTGATACGCCTGTTCTCTGTGAGCTGTGAAGAGCATCCAGAAGTGGGAGGTGCTTCAGTCTCTTCTGGAAAGGCTGGGCTTAAAACTCTGGGACGCTCCTCCTCCTCCACGAGACACCTCCCCAGCGTCCCCCAGTTTTGCGAAGACTGAGTGCCAAAGTCTGGAACTCATCACCTAATCTAGATCCCTGACCGGAACGGAACCCCACCAGACAGAAAGAAATGGGTAGGGCTGGATTCTCTTCACAGCTCACAGAGAACGGGCATATCAGGTAAGTACCAATGCCCTTTCTCCCATGAGCTGTTCAGAGCATCCAGAAGTGGGACATACCAAAGCTTAGCCTGTCCTTAGGGAGGGACTCCGTCTGGATCAAAATCCAGTCCTAATCTCTGTGGACCCTCTGCAGGACTCTTCTGCCAAATGAAGCGTCCGCTGAGGCATAGACATCAATTTTATAATTTCCGAAAAAGGGCGATGGTGAAGCCCAAGTTGCCACTCTACAAATTTCGTCTATGGAAGCCCGTGTGGCCCATGCTGCTGATGTTGCCGTACTCCTTGTTGAGTGGGCTGTAATGCCCTTAGGAACTGAGATGGACTGGCATTTGTAACTTTTAACTATGGTGGCTCTCAACCATCTACCAATGGTCGTCGACGACACCTTGTGTCCTAAAGTGGATGGGTTGAAAAATATGAATAGAGCCTCAGATTTTCGAAATTCCGCCGTGCGGTCCAGATAGATGCTCAACGCCCTTCGAACGTCAAGTCGATGCCATTGATGCTCCAGTCTATGAGATGGTTTCGGACAAAAATTTGAGAGCACCAACTCCTGCGCTCTGTGGAAGACTGAATTTACTTTAGGGGTGAACGATGGATCCAATCTGAGAACCACTCTGTCTGCATGAAACACACACAGGTCCTTTCTCATCGACAATGCTGCCAATTCAGAAATCCTCCTTGCTGATGTGATCACAATTAAGAAGACCTTATATGTCAGGAATTTGAGACTAGCGGTTCTTAAAGGCTCAAATGGGCCAGATGTAAGTGCGGTTAACACCTTGTTGAGCTCCCAAGTGGGATAGCGGTGAATTACAGGTCATAAGTTCGCAGCACCCTTAAGAAAGCTGCGGACATGTGGATGGTGCGCTATGGAACGAAGGTCACCCCAGGATATCACCAAGGCTAAGGCCGCCACCTGTCTGTGTAAAGTATTTGGAGATAGGCCCTTGGTCAACCCGTCCTGTAAAAAGTCCAATAATTGTCCTATTGATGGGGTGGTTGGATTGATTTTAGATTCCCGGCACCAGCGACAGAAAGCGGACCCCATAGCCTCGTATATACGATTTGTTGAGGACTGTCTGGATGCTTGTACGGTGGCAATGGCATCCTCTGAAATCTGTTGGGTCCTTAAACAGCTCCGCTCAACCTCCATACGGCTAGGCTGAGCCATTGTGGGTCCGGATGAAGTACCGGCCCTTGTGAGAGAGAAACCCTTGACGGTGGAATTTTCCAAGGTGGTTGGCTCGACAGGTCCTGTAAGTCCGCGAACCATGTTCGCCCGGGCCAGTAAGGGGCAACCAATATCAATTCCGCTCATTCCTCCAATAACTTCTGGATCAACCTGGGTATTACAGGAAGTGGAGGAAATGCATATAGAAGTCCGGGAGGCCACTGACATCGCAGGGCATTTACGGCCTCCGCCCCGAGTCGGGTACCTTGAAATATAGTGGGGTAATTGGGCGTTGAGGGGAGAGGCAAATAGATCGATCACCGGCTGCCCAAACCTCCGCACTGCTTCCT